>NC_081180.1:156523828-156823828 GCF_029867415.1 Vicia villosa
TCAATTTATGTTTGCTTATGTATTTAGAATGTTGGTAATTAGGTCGTCGATGCAGTGGCTGAGTTGTTAACTGCTAGACATCATTGCTAAGATTGGGAGTGGAATGGAGATATTCCATATTAAGGGAGAACCTAGGTAGAAGGGTCATTGGGTAGTGATTAAGTGATGAGTTGTAAACTGGGAGTTTAACTCTAAATTGATACTGCTAATAGTGGACGTCATCCCTGGCTTGGTATGCCCCCATAGTAGGTTGGTTGAACCGAACTGGGATAAACAATTAACTGTGTTATTTATCTTCTGCACTGTGTTGTTTGTTCAGTCGTGGATGTTATGACATCGTGTATAACATCAGGATCATAAGTGTTAGCTATTCCTTTACAAAACCATGTGAAATTTATAATCTGGTTATGTTGACTGAACATATGTGATCCCAGGTCTCAAAGACTCCTTCATATGGGTAATTAAAAGTTGGGGGATCTTTATGTTCTGCCTATGCTACATTAATAAAAGATCAGATGTCTTGACTGTTAGACGCTGGCCTAAGGATCTAGAGGGGGGGTGAATAGATCTCTCAGAGTTTTTCGGAATTATTTCGAACTAAAGCTGAAGCGGTTCTGAATCGACTTGCGTCTATTCCGGACCGATATTGCAAGGGTTGTATATGTGATAAAACCACAAAATAATTGAGATTAACAATGAAATGATATATTATTGAATCAATATGTTTCACTACAGAAAATCGATTAACTTCTAATTTGATAAACTTTGATTTGCAATGCAGTAGTAATGAAAGAAGCAAAAGCACAAACACTTGGTGATAATGATCAAATTGATGGTGATTCAATGTGTGATGAATTGTGATGTTTATACAAGTTTTTAATTCACAATTTTAACACTCGAATCGTTGATCAATTTGCAATTATAACCAAATATGAACAGAACGTAAATGAAAAGATAAAAGCGACAAGAACACGATATTTGTTTAGGCAGTTCGTCGAGCGTCCTCGCTACGACTACGTCTTCCCCCAATTCCAAACTGAAATTGGGAAATCTTCCATTAATGTTGAAAGTAGTTTATACAAAGAAGATAACAAAGCGATAAACAATAAACCAAATATGTCGATCCTTTGAATCTTCTTCCCCCTTAATCTTGAGCCAGATCAAGGTCTTCCAAGAGCGTCACTTTGATCCCTTTCTGCAGTGTCTTGAATTGCTTGAACACTTGTTCTTCAATCTTCACACTCAGCTGGATCCTTGATGAAGCCTCTTGATAAAAACCCCCAAAATTCACCAATCTTGGAGGACAAAACCCTCAAATTTTATTCACCAAAAACCCCACAAAACTTCACCCACTAGGAATCTTCAATTCCGTTCCATGGACGTTATCGATCTTGAACGCAAACCCTCAACGCAAAAATGATTGTGTGTAGTTGTGTTGGAGTTGTGTCGATGATCGAAGATGAGAAGCATTTGTGTATCTTTCAGTTGTTGGTGTAGCGGGGAAAATCTGATATCGAAGCCATAAGATTGACTTGAATCAATATTTCAGTGAAAGTCGCCACCACGCTTTATTATTTCCAAAGGAAAAGGGAAAAGAACGAATAAAACCCAAAGTTTGTTTTTTTAAAAAAAAAAGAAGAGATCTTAGGTACGGGTGTTGTTTATACAAGGGGAAGGTTTTAAGCACCCCTCATATCTGTGGTACTCCACAGGAACCTTTTTGAAAATCTGTGTTGTGTGTGCTAAAAAAGGGGTTTGTTTTATTTTTAAAATAAGCTCGGCAAGACGTTAAGCCTTGTGCCTACATACCTCCTCGGTGCAATGGAGAAGTCAGAGCTAATGTAGTTCCGCTTAAAGGGGAAAAACGTTTTTTTAAAACGAATAAACACTTTATCGTCGTCGGAGAGAAATACTCAGCCATTGATCTTGAGCATGAGAACAAACAAGTTCTTTGCATCGCAAATGAAAGAAGGGCTCCAACTCGGATAAAATCAACGAGTATGCCACTAGCTCTCTCACGCGGAAAAGATCTCATTATATCAATCAATTTCAAAATCGTGGGGTATAACCACTCGTTTCGACAATTAATAGTGTCTAAACTTTTGAAGAAAAAGCCACTAAGGGCAAAAGATATTTTAAAGAAAAGGTTTTGAAAAGGTTTGCAAACACAAGAAGGTTTTTGAAAAAGGGAGAAGATTTTGAAAATTTAAGAATGGGAGGAGATGAAGAGGCTATCCTATTGCGTAAAATAAAAGCTAAAGAAAGAAACGGTCTAACCGAATAAGAAGCCAACACTTGACATTGTGAGTCAAGGTAGATTTCCCATCCTTTGGAATATCAATACTAAACCAACATTATCACTTAGGGATCCAGATGAATTTATTATCTTAGCACCACTTCGCATTAAGCACATTAAAATTCTGACGAAAATCGGGCAGAGTAACGGCTGTTTTCGGGTAAAATCCTTATATCAGTGCCTTGGAATTAACCATCAAGGGCTTTCAAGGAAATACCTGCACATACAAACAGACAACAATCCAATGCCTGACAGACAGAATAACAACAGAGAACAATGTCATAAGGGTCCAGAGGTACTAAGTCCATAAGTCCGAATCTCCAAAATGCTAGGGATAGTAACCAATAGTCCAAAAGAGAGCCTTAAGTGTTTTTTTTAGATTTTCGTTATTTATTAGTGTTTTAGCATAAAAGTAAAGTATGGTCCAAGTGGACAAAAGAAAAATAGCGGAAACATAAACATATGTCCAAATGGACAAAGAGAAAATAGCGGAATTATAAACGTCCAAATGGACAAAGAAAAAACGGCGGAATGTAAATATGATGAAATGATAAAATAAAGCAATAAAGCGTAAAATAAAAGAGCGATATAATAAATTGCGGAAATTAAAGTCAATTGTTAGATGTTAAAGATAACCATCTTGAAACTTGTCAAGTATGTTATCAAAGTTAGTAATTAAGATCGATGGTGAGTGAAGGATGTTCTCGGATTTAAAGTCAATGGAAACTTATCAGAAGCTTGATAAAATCATAGCGACTACACGATAAATTTCCATAAGTCTTAAATCAACCGCATACAATTCTCTTCCATATTTGATCTTTTTTAATTCGGGACACGAAATATTGCGCTACGTTAAGCAGATCGCCAAGTGATTTATGTAGAAATCACCCTACAACGAGGCCGGTCAAAACTTTATGTGCTAATGCATGCGAGAGAAGTGATATGTAGATCACTCTCCGAAAGCAATACCGCACGAAAAGAAAAATGGTGAGTGATCTAGTCTTTACCAAGAATCCATAAGAATTCTCAAGGTATTAAGACTTTCATCGATCAAAATAAAGAGAAGTAAAAGATGGAATCACATTAAAAGCTCCTTTCATCCATAATTTCAATCACTTAATATTGCGGATTTGGATTCTCATCCTATCGACGCCCTAAGTCCATTGAAATTAGAGAGAAATTAGGCCTCTAACTTGTGATTCAAAGAAAATATCAAAAGAATGGAGTAGAAGATGAGTTAGAACCAAAGACAAGTCACAAAAAGGCAAAAAACACATTCTGCTCAGCAAGCAATCGATTGCTCCAGGAGTGCAATCGATTGCTCCTTCTTCAATTTTCAAAATCTGCGCAGTTTTTCAACTGTGCAATCGATTGCAGCAAGAGAGCAATCAATTGCACTAGGCAATTTTTCAAAAAAACAGCAATCAAAAGGAGTAAAACTAGTTTAAACATAAAATCAAACACCTTGAGATCTTGGATCAATTTGTGCACGAAAATGTATCACGTAAGCAAGCAAATCTCATCAATGTAGCACCAAAGGTGCATCAAGCATAAACAACAATGGATCACATCTTGAATTATGGAATGGATCTAGAATTTTACCAAATCTTTCACAAACTTTGAATCTTCTTCAAGAACACACAACCACAAGCCTTGATTTCTCACAATTGATGAAGAAAGTAGTGTTTATGTTGAGGTTTAGCTTTAAATTAGTGAGGTTCAAGATGTGACTCACTAATTTGTGTGGAAGAAAAAGAGCTTTGAGTGGGGGGTTTGGAAGAGGTGAGGAGAGAAAGAGCAAGAGTTTTCTTGGCTATGAAAGCTTGAAAAATGAGGAGGGGAATGCCTCAATTTATAGCACTTAGGCTTGGGAGATTTTGTGGCTTGGAGTTAGGATTGGAAAATAGAATTAGGCTTGGGAAATGGTTTTGGAGCCAAAAATGAAATCCAATGGTCTTGATGCAATCACATGAGGGTTCATGATTAGATGATGTAGGAAATCAAATGTAAGAACCAAGTCATGCTTCCCATGCTTGCAAATGATGTCAACACTTTGAAAAGCTGAATTTTGCCTTCATTCTTCAAAATTTCGCATTGGTGCAATTGATTGCTGTTTTGGTGCAATCGATTGCACTGCCTGAATTTAGTGAAAAAAGAGTTGGTGCAATCGATTGCTGTTTTGGTGCAATCGATTGCACAGAAAGCAGAATGCAAATCTGGTGAAAATCAAGTTGGTGCAATCGATTGCTCCATTATGCAAATCGATTGCTTCCTGAAGAATGCTGAAAAATGCCTTTTTGAGGGATATTTTGACTTGGTACCTACAAAACACAAACACACAAAAGCACAATGCAATATTTTTGGTATTTTGGTTAGTAAAACAATATATACAAGACTAAAACATGGGTGCTCACAGAGAGCAGAGCTTTAAGATGAAAATCTTGATTGACAGTTGATATGCAAATGGTGTATAATCTTAGGGTCAAAATTGGGGTATGACAGATGCCCCTATTTAAGTTTCTTCTATCCAGAGATGTGAGGGTTAAAATCCTTGGCTCGACGTAATTGAAGAGACTTAAATATAAAACACACAATTTTTGAACCTAAGGTATGATGCGATGCTAATGGATGCATCAAGTATGATTATGGAATAGAGGGAAATATAACACCACTGGGGAGATAAGAAAGGATTCCACTGGGGGAAAAGCTATACGTCATCTAGGAATAGAATCGGACTTCACAAAAGAAAGAAACAGTCGACAGAAGTTTTCAAGATAAAACATGATTGAACTTCGAGAAGAGAGTATCTGAGGCCTACATGAATGTGGCTACATCAAATGAATATCAAGGTAAAACATGATTGGACAACATCAAATGACAACCAAGGTAAAACGTGATTGGGCAACATCGAATGATAATCAAGGTAAAACATGATTGGATATCGTCAAAGGATAATCAAGGTAAAACATGATTGGATAATCATCAACGGACAATCAAGGTAAAACATGATTGGATAATCATCAACGGACAATCAAGGTAAAACATGATTGGATAATCATCAACGGACAATCAAGGTAAAACATGATTGGATAATCATCACAGATCCATCAAGGTAAAACATGACTGGATGTCATTAAGGGATAATCAAGGTAAAACATGATTGGATAACATCAAATGACAATCAAGATAAAACATGATGGAAGGGAACCAAGATAAAACATGGTGTAAATGATCAGGATAAAGCATGATCAGAGACAATCAAGATAAAACGTGATTGAAGGGAACCAAGATAAAACATGGTGTAAGTGATCAGGATAAAGCATGATCAGAGACAATCAAGATAAAACGTGATTGAAGGGAAACAAGATAAAACATGGTGTAAGTGATCAGGATAAAGCATGATCAGAGACAATCAAGATAAACCGTGATTGAAGGGAACCAAGATAAAACATGGTGTAAATCTTTCAGGAATGACACTGAAAGAAGAGAGAGAAATCATAACATCCAGGAATGGCCCTAAATGAAGAAAGGATACATCAAGGAACAACAATAGACGGACAAGACAAACAAGTATCTGTTTTGGATAGGTGCCAAGTAAGTTGGACTTTGATCTCAAGGTGAAGATGTTGATAGCAACAGAACCTCGAAAAATGAAAATGAGTATGAAATTTGTTTCAATGAATGATGTTGAAGTTTTCTATGCATGATATATGATCAATGCAATGCAATTGTTTGTTACAACTGAGGGAGACTCTTTTGTGAGGCACGATAGGAACTCGATTCCTCAACACGGGTGTCATACCCCAAATTTGTCCTACCCTTTTACTTTCATCTGGCTTAGGCTTTTCATTCATGTACATACCTCCCATTAGGTCATCTAACACTCATGCATTCATTTAAATCAATAACATTGACATGGGATCAAGGATATTGAAAAGTCATGATCCTATGATCGAGGATATCACAATTGGGGTTGACTTGTATTGGAATTGTATTAAATTGATGATTGTATCTCCTTATGGTTATACCTACGAAGTAGTCAAGACTTGGTACAAAGGACTGTATTTGAATCAAGATGCTAATGAGTAGTGATTCTAGCCTGATTAGGGTTTTGTCGGGTTGCTTGTGTTACAATTCATCCTGACTCAATTATTGTTTGTTTGGGCCTCTCATTAAAGCGCTGAAGAAAAATCATTACCAAATATGCAGTTGATTAAAGGTTGAATTTATGGGGACCAAATCATGCTAATTAATTCTTGACCGAAGGTTACTTCAATCTTTTGACTGATTTTCAACTGATGTTGTGGTTCATCCAAATGGGCAATTAAAGATGAAGTGAAAAGCTTTGGAAATTTGAATTCAACAAGCGGAGGGAAAAAGTGCTTTATTGCTTCAAAGACAAATCATAATTACAAGTCAATACAAATATCAAATTTCATACAGTTCATTACAAGACACCACTTAAAGGAGAAATTGAATTACAACAAAAATTGCACAATTGACTTTGTGGGTCAACACTTGATTTTCAGTCAAGCTGTCAACGGTTGACCAGACTTTATCTCCACCCTATGGCTTGTCAGACTCGTGTTTCCATCAATTCTTCAAGCTTGCCTTAACACCACAAGCATCCAAATGTGCATCAGTTTAACCATGGAGTAACATTTTAAATTCACACTCATCAATTCACAAATCATTCCCGCTGCCCATATCATTCAACATACTGTTTCAAGAACCATCCCACAGAGCCAATTGTGTCTGAGCCAAAAAAACAACCTGCAACACACATAAAAACCATTCAGCATACTGTATCCAGTTTCAGCATAGTTTAGAAAATCCACAATCAATTCACATCAGTTTAAACCATTCGAAAACCTGCCACAATCCATATGTGATCAGCCCCATACATGATGCATCATTCAAAAGAGATCCTGAACCAGTATATACATCCATACCAAAAACAGTCCCTACACAATTACCATATCACTAACCAATTGTCTACTAAATTCCAGCCCTGCACAATACACATAACCATTACCCATCAGCCATGCACCAAAGTCCTGCAAATTGGATCCATACAACTAGCAAATTCTTCCATTCAACCAACAGACTAACAAACTCCCTCCAACTACCAACAGCTCAGTTCAAAATCAATACAAAACACAATGCTTGACCAAGCTGTACATAATCTAAATCCATCATAACATACCTTCACATAACAGCCACACGGTTAACCGACTAGCCGCGACCTTGCAGCATTCAAACTCGCAGCCAGCACCACCTGCATAATTCCAAAGGGAAACATACATACGGTCACGAATAAGCCCAACATCACTCATTCGAAGCTTTTCAGAATTTCAAAGCAATGGAGTTCAAAACAAAACCATGATCATTTAATTATACAGGTCCAAGTTCATAAGTCATAACTAACCTTTGATTCTCGCTGAAGCCGCCTTCAAGATATCAAGTGAAGAAGTATTTGGCGTCAAGTCAATTTGGCTTTATAAGACCTCCGGAGCTTGTTGTCATCTCTTTTCCAAATAATGAAACCTGTGGTTTTCGTAGTAGAATCCAACGCAGTACACCGTTATCTTGTGGTCGAGGAAAGTAGCTATAGACCAAGGATCTTTTCCAAAGGCAGCAAACTTCCTCAAGAAAACATCTCTCCTCTGAAGTCCAATGATTCACCATGGCTCTTTCTTTCTTAATAGCCAACAGATCGTCAGCCAACTCTAAGCTAGCCTGCATGATCGAAGGCCCCCTCATGTTTCAGTATAGCCCTGCAACAGAAAAGAGATAACAAGAAAAATCATTTACAAATTTACTAACGTTGCATAACTAGCATAACTTCCCATTCTAACTTCAATATCCTACAAACAGTTCTACTTTACTAACATTCAGCAAACCTCTTTTTACAATTACTAACCATAACAGAATCTTCATCCTTATAACTAACTTCACAAAAACTAGTAACTAACTTCCAACAGAATGTAACAGAATCATAACTCCCTATAACAGTTTGTAACCAACTTTCAACATCTCTAACTGAATCAAAACCTGACTCCAACCAACTCATAACCGCCAAAAATCACTCTTAATCCTCACCATTAATCCGTAACCTCCTCCTTCAATCCAATGGTTCAAATCTCCTCCCTCTAAGTTCAAAGTCCCCGGTTTTGAGAAATACAAGGGTATTACTTGTCCGATGAGTCACATCAAGGCATTCTGCAACAAGATGGCACCGTATGCAGAAAATGATAAGCTTCTCATGCACTTCTTTCAGGATAGCCTAAGTGGGGCATCCCTTGAATGGTATACACGACTTGAACGAACCCATGTCCGCACGTGGGATGAACTAGCAGAGGCTTTTCTCAAGCACTACAAATACAACAGTGACATGGCTCCTACTAGACTACAACTCCAAAGTTTAACTCAGAAGGTTGATGAGTCTTTTAAAGAGTATGCACAGAGATGGAGAGAATTAGCTTCCAGAGTCCAACCTCCTCTTTTGGAACGAGAGCTTGTAGACATGTTCATGAATACTCTGAAAGATCCTTATCTGAACATGATGATTGGGTGTGCTTCCTCCGAATTCTCAAGTTTGGTTGTCGTAGGAGAGCGAATTGAAAACGCCTTAAAGATGGGTAAAATTCAGGATATTGCTTATGTTTCCGAACTCACAGAAGAAGAGAAAAGTGAAATAAATGCAGTTTCTGAGATCACAGAAGAGGAAATCCCTGCTTATCCTCAGGTGCAGGTTCCTAACTATCAGATGGTACTAGTTTCTCCTGGCCAATATATTCCACAAGCCTTTTCCACCACTATCAATCAACAACCCCAGATGGTCCAACAACAACCGGTTCAGTATCTGCCAAAAAAGCAATGTGCTCCACAACAACAAGGTCATCCGAATCAACGCCAACCTAGAAGTAATTTGGAACGAAGAAATGCTCCGTTGGACCAGATTCCTATGACATATAGCAAACTTCTTCCATATCTAGTTCAAAGCTCATTGGTGGTCCCCAAATCTCTCAAGCCTCCACCACAGCCGTTCCCACCTGGGTATGACCCTAATGTGCAATGTGGATATCACGCTGGATCAATGGGGCACTCAACTGAGGACTGCAATGCTTTCAAAGCCAAAGTACAACAGTTGATTGATGGGAGGCATATAACCCTTCAAGAAGAAATGAATGCCTAGATTTCAGAAAGTCTCCAGAATCAACAAATTCTTTCCTCACAACATATAGCTTTTCTAAGTTTGACGGCCATGCAAGGTTCCTCCATGTTTGATGGTGATTACCACTCTAGCAACTATGCTTGGGGCTCCCGCACGAGGGATAAGCAAGATGTACTCTTATCTTGAGCATTGTATCACTCGCATTGCTCGAATCCCTAAAGTAAGGCAAAAGTTTACAACTCTTGGGTGACTTCGTTGGAGTTTTCTTTTGAAGTAATCTGAAGTATTTGGAAAGAACTGCAAAAAGTATTCAAGATCAACAGGTCCAGACGGAGTCAAGCCTCCTCAACAATGGCAATCATCAATCATTTCTGCATTTTCATTTGTAATTTTCTTTGTTTTGTTAAATGTTCTTCCATGTAAAACTTGTTTGTTTTTTAATGAAAATAAAAAAATGCACTGCATATGCTAGTTTCGAATCAATCCATTCGTGTTCACTCATATCTTTCTGTCTATCAATGTCAAACTCTTGATTAAGCAAAAAACATCAAAAGGAGAATGATGAAAATATAATAAATGCAAAAAATCTTTAACTGTGTGCTTTTGAATAAAACCCCGCTGAGGATGTACAGGCATTGTTTCAAATCCCCAAACACTGGAGATATAAGGGAGATAGACCCTCGTTAACCCCTTTGAGCCTTGAAGTAGGAGTTTCTTTTCTATACAAAAAAAGAAAAAACCTCACATTTAACCCAGGGGCAGGGTAGCATTCAATTAATCTGATCGAGCAATCAAAATTCATCAGGATTATGCATCTAAAGATATGACAATGGTTATCTTTCAAAAGATTGAGGAAAGTCAATGCCACAATGGTATCCCCTCATCAATCGAAGACTCAGGCAGTCACTCATTTCCAACAAGTCAGAGATTCAGGATCACACGACTTATTCAAAAAAAGAAAGGATTGAAAAAAAGAGAAAGAAAGAAAAGCCCGCTAAGTCGACAACTTGAAAACAAGTGACTTAGGCAAAAATTAGGGCATCCCGCTGGACTCCAAAATAAAATTCAAAAGAATTTGTCCAGGCAAAAGTTAGGGAAACAAAAAAGAAAGGCAAAGCAGAAGCGAAAAACGAGAATCAAAGGAACAAAATTGTGTGATCAGACACCAAAAAACGAAAGGTAAAGTGACTGCCATATCCAAGAACTTCATTGGTTCCTCAATCATCTCAAACTCCTCTTGAAGGATGAACGCTCGTATCAGGTTAAGTTGAACTTAGGACTGGAGAACATCACGAAGAATGGGTGGGTTAGGATAGACTTTGAGCCTTAAATCCTTCCTTTCTAAAACCGTGAACCAGGCCACATTACAACCCTTAAAAGACCTAATTGAAGCAGGGTTTATTTCAAAAGCAAGATGTGTAAAACTGACTCCTAGATGTTTGCTTACCATTTATGTTGATATCGATATGACAAATAATTCAAACACTGAATGTCACAACTTTGTTTTAATCCTGATTTCGAAGCTAGCATAAGCATTGCATTAAGATTATCATCTTCAAAACAAATATATTTTACTTGTGAATAAATACTTGACATCAAGGAAGATTAAACAATGAACAACTGCAGAAAGAGTTGATCGATTCTATGAGCCATTCACTTCAAAGGCTGACTACTCCAAGGGGCAAGTTGTATGAAGACTCTGTCAATTGAAGCACCCATTCAAGCTTCCATCAATCTGGGGCAATCAAGTCGAGGAATCTCTCTTGGGTTCAACCAATCTGGGGCAGTTACGTCAAGATTTGACAAATCTCTCCAAGGATCCTTTGGGGCAAATTCCTTCGTAGTTCACAAAGCTTGGGGCACAATCTTCTGAGTTTTATTGCCTTCTCCCCGATTATAGGAGTTTATTTCTCCTGGAACTTCGGTCTCTCCCCAAACACATGAGTTTATTTCTCATGGGAGTTGTTCCATTCCCCCAACCTGGTCTCCTTGTCTGAATTTCTCATCCTCAACATGGTGAATCGAGGGAATCCCCTCAAGCTTACCATCCCCAAGCAATTCAAGGTGTAGGGAAAGTCAGATGAAGTCACTTCCTCCCCAACGAAGCTACATTTCAATCCTCAGTGCACTTGCCAATGATCTTTGGTACTGTAGGGTTTCCAACACCGATTCATATTGGCATCCCAAGACAACAAGCAACGGACCCCAACAATCATGCTTCTCTATCACTCTAATGCCTTTATTTGGCACTCTGCATATAGTTTCCATTGCATATAGCATTGCATCCTCAAAAGCGTAGCATATCCGTCAAAGCGGATCATTACGCCATAGAAAAATTCAAACATGCATCAAAGTATAAGCCAGATAATACAGATCAACACCCAATCAAGATAAAAATACTTACCCACATAAAAAGCTGTCCTCACAAACCTCGACTGATATCTGCTACTACACCACAAACCTCCTCAAACCATGGTGCCAATACATGGTATTCTCAATCCCCAAAAGAAATCTTATCTTCTCTCTCCTGTCTTTCTTCGTCAGAATCGTTGTCTCCGAGGTTATTTCCCGTGTGCTGCGTGCAAATTAGAGTGCGAATGAGGGTGGGCATTCAACCCATCTCATTTTTCAATCGTTTGAACAACCATACTTGGTGTGTGGCAATTCGAACGATTGCCATTCTTGAAGAGTTACACCCCGCCTTTGGCCTGAGGGATTAATGTAATTCTTATGCTTCGCAAGCATCAACATCTTCGTGATTATGTCTTTTGATCGAGTCTAGTCGTCACTAGTCTCCGTGGTCCCTTCCCCCCGTATGGGAAAACTTTTCAGGTTCAACCCCCGTGTTGTGAATCCTTTATCTTCCAACCTTCGAACAATTTCAAAGCCCAGTTCTCGCCTTGGCAAATCAAGTCAAAATCCAGTTCCCGTCCTGGTAATCATTTTCAAAATCCAGTTCCCGTCCTGGTAATCATTCTTCAAAGCCCAATTCTCGCAGTGGCAAACTCTCTTCAAAGCCCAATTCTCGCATTGGCAAACTTTCTTCAAAGCCCAATTCTCGCCTTGGCAAATCATTTTTAAAGTCCAATTCCCGCCTTGGCAAACTTTTTCAAAGTCCAGTTCTCGCCCTGGCAAACTTTTTCAAAGTCCAGTTCTCGCCCTGGCAAACTTTTTCAAAACCCAATTCCCGCCTTGGCAGACCTTTTTCAAAGCCCAATTCCCGCCTTGGCAAACCTTTTTTCAAAGTCCAGTTCTCGCCCTGGCAAACTTTTTCAAAGTTCAGTTCTCGCCCTGGCAAAATTTTTTAAAGCCCAGTTCTCGCCCTGGCAAACTTTTTTAAAGCCCAGTTCTCGCCCTGGCAAACTTTTTCAAAGTCCAGTTCTCGCCCTGGCAAATCATTTCCATCATTTTCGGTCCACGTCTAATATCATACGGTGAAGTCATTTCCTGCCTGACAACCACCAGTCATCCATATACTCCACCAGAAAAACAAAAATTTCTCTTTCCCCAGCAGATATCAAAACAAAAATAGAATAAAGATAACACTTACACCGTCTTTTCAGGACAAATTTCTGGTCTTGGTATTTAATCTTCTTCTACCTCGAATGTTTGAAAGGCTATCGCCAATCTCACATTCAGGTATAAGACGACTAAATAGGGGCAGCTGTCATACCCCAAATTTGTCCTACCCTTTTACTTTCATTTGGCTTAGGCTTTTCATTCATGTACATACCTCCCATTAGGTCATCTAACACTCATGCATTCATTTAAATCAATAACATTGACATGGGATCAAGGATATTGAAAAGTCATGATCCTATGATCGAGGATATCACAATTGGGGTTGACTTGTATTGGAATTGTATTAAATTGATGATTGTATCTCCTTATGGTTATACCTACGAAGTAGTCAAGACTTGGTACAAAGGACTGTATTTGAATCAAGATGCTAATGAGTAGTGATTCTAGCCTGATTAGGGTTTTGTCGGGTTGCTTGTGTTACAATTCATCCTGACTCAATTATTGTTTGTTTGGGCCTCTCATTAAAGCGCTGAAGAAAAATCATTACCAAATATGCAGTTGATTAAAGGTTGACTTTATGGGGACCAAATCATGCTAATTAATTCTTGACCGAAGGTTACTTCAATCTTTTGACTGATTTTCAACTGATGTTGTGGTTCATCCAAATGGGCAATTAAAGATGAAGTGAAAAGCTTTGGAAATTTGAATTCAACAAGCGGAGGGAAAAAGTGCTTTATTGCTTCAAAGACAAATCATAATTACAAGTCAATACAAATATCAAATTTCATACAGTTCATTACAAGACACCACTTAAAGGAGAAATTGAATTACAACAAAAATTGCACAATTGACTTTGTGGGTCAACACTTGATTTTCAGTCAAGCTGTCAACGGTTGACCAGACTTTATCTCCACCCTATGGCTTGTCAGACTCGTGTTTCCATCAATTCTTCAAGCTTGCCTTAACACCACAAGCATCCAAATGTGCATCAGTTTAACCATGGAGTAACATTTTAAATTCACACTCATCAATTCACAAATCATTCCCGCTGCCCATATCATTCAACATACTGTTTCAAGAACCATCCCACAGAGCCAATTGTGTCTGAGCCAAAAAAACAACCTGCAACACACATAAAAACCATTCAGCATACTGTATCCAGTTTCAGCATAGTTTAGAAAATCCACAATCAATTCACATCAGTTTAAACCATTCGAAAACCTGCCACAATCCATATGTGATCAGCCCCATACATGATGCATCATTCAAAAGAGATCCTGAACCAGTATATACATCCATACCAAAAACAGTCCCTACACAATTACCATATCACTAACCAATTGTCTACTAAATTCCAGCCCTGCACAATACACATAACCATTACCCATCAGCCATGCACCAAAGTCCTGCAAATTGGATCCATACAACTAGCAAATTCTTCCATTCAACCAACAGACTAACAAACTCCCTCCAACTACCAACAGCTCAGTTCAAAATCAATACAAAACACAATGCTTGACCAAGTTGTACATAATCTAAATCCATCATAACATACCTTCACATAACAGCCACACGGTTAACCGACTAGCCGCGACCTTGCAGCATTCAAACTCGCAGCCAGCACCACCTGCATAATTCCAAAGGGAAACATACATACGGTCACGAATAAGCCCAACATCACTCATTCGAAGCTTTTCAGAATTTCAAAGCAATGGAGTTCAAAACAAAACCATGATCATTTAATTATACAGGTCCAAGTTCATAAGTCATAACTAACCTTTGATTCTCGCTGAAGCCGCCTTCAAGATATCAAGTGAAGAAGTATTTGGCGTCAAGTCAATTTGGCTTTATAAGACCTCCGGAGCTTGTTGTCATCTCTTTTCCAAATAATGAAACCTGTGGTTTTCGTAGTAGAATCCAACGCAGTACACCGTTATCTTGTGGTCGAGGAAAGTAGCTATAGACCAAGGATCTTTTCCAAAGGCAGCAAACTTCCTCAAGAAAACATCTCTCCTCTGAAGTCCAATGATTCACCATGGCTCTTTTTTTCTTAATAGCCAACAGATCGTCAGCCAACTCTAAGCTAGCCTGCATGATCGAAGGCCCCCTCATGTTTCAGTATAGCCCTGCAACAGAAAAGAGATAACAAGAAAAATCATTTACAAATTTACTAACATTGCATAACTAGCATAACTTCCCATTCTAACTTCAATATCCTACAAACAGTTCTACTTTACTAACATTCAGCAAACCTCTTTTTACAATTACTAACCATAACAGAATCTTCATCCTTATAACTAACTTCACAAAAACTAGTAACTAACTTCCAACAGAATGTAACAGAATCATAACTCCCTATAACAGTTTGTAACCAACTTTCAACATCTCTAACTGAATCAAAACCTGACTCCAACCAACTCATAACCGCCAAAAATCACTCTTAATCCTCACCATTAATCCGTAACCTCCTCCTTCAATCCAATGGTTCAAATCTCCTCCCTCTAACTAACTCTTCAGCCTTCAAACCTCTATATAACATAACTTTCCTCCACAATTTTCACTTCCACGCCACTTCCATCCATCTCTCATCACTCTCATTCTAACATCTTCTTCATCTTCTTCACACTCCATTCATCTTCATCATCCTTCTCTCCACCATTGTTCACGCCATTCTACACTCTCACACACCACTCTCCACTCATCTTCATCTTCTTCCACACACTCTATCACTCTTCATTCTTCTCTTAATCTTCCATCATCTTCTCTACAACCTCTCACTCTCCACCATAACACACACTTCATCTATTGCACCATCTTCTTCACCTCATAACAAACTCACCACAACCGAATCTTCATTTTCTTCAATCACCACCGAAATTCAAAAGAAAACAATCTCACTTCAACGCTCAACATACGCAGCAACACCATCGCAGAGAAAACTCAAAAGATTCACAGAAAGAAGAAGGAGACGAAGATTGAATTCAAAGGATTACGAAATTACCAGAAATTGGAGATTCTTCTTATCGAGTGCGTTTATTTCGCGTCTCCTCTACGTCGAGCTACTGGATCCTCATCTCTGGCCTTATCAATCTTCGATCTTCGTCTGCGAATCCAGTGAGATGGAGTGCAGAGAGTTCACGGTGGCGTTTAATCTTTGATCGGAGAGGAAGGGAACGTAGAGCCGCTGCACCGTTTATGTGAGAGAGGACCGAGACGGGGTGTTCACGGCGGTTGCGCCTTTGAGTTTCGTCGGAGGAGAGTCACCGGCGCCGGGTTCGTTGGAGTAGAGGGAAGGAAGCTTCTCAAAGAATCCAATGCGTCGCAAAAAGGCAACCCTAAATCCCTATTTTGATTGATCCTTTTTTCTTTTTTATTTTGCATTTTCATTTATTTGTTTACTTTTCTTATTATTTTTGATAATTGAATAAAACCTGAATAACAATAACAATTGAAACTGGATCAAAGCAACAAATCCGGTGGGCCTTCACGAGTTACCCTTCACACCCCCTAGGGCCCAGTACAAAAACTCTGCTGGGCCAGCAATTCTTTGGGCCCAGCGCCTTGCTCTTCACACCCTCATTTCAATAATTCGCCCCCTGACTTACACCATGTTTTTGTTAAAATTTAGGTATTGACATAGTTTTGGTTATTAAATTTCCTTTGATAAAACAATAAAAACCATGCTTTTCTAGATAGATTTTAGTTGATTTTTAGAGTTAATTGCTAGATACTTTTAGGTCCGTTAACACTCTTTTAATCATAAAATCAATAAAATTTGTTAGACTTTTAGATCATTTTTAGGAATTAATCCTGGTCCCTTTAATTGATATTTTTCATATTAAAAAATCATATAAACATAGTAGAGTTTTAGGTTGATTTCGACATTAATCTTTTGAACTCACTTCTTTCATAAAAACCATAAAAATAATAGTACCTTTAATCCACTTTTGTGCTATATTTTGACTTGTTCTCTCTCATGCTATTCTCAATATTCTACTTAGTGCTTTTTTCCATGTTTCTTTTATTCCTAACCATAGGTAGAAACCATGATAACATTAGGTAGAAATTCCCTTCATACTTAGGCTAGTTTCTTTTTCTTTTCAACATAAAACATCTAATAATACTTGAATAAATTCCCCATAAAAAATACAAAGAAAACACTTAAAACACTAATAAACAAAGTGAAAATCTTAAAAAGGGAATGGAAGCTTGAACATCCCTTGCTTTAGGGAATGTTCGAGTGCTTGGATCTCCCTTGCTTTAGGGTTCCATTCGGGCGTAAGTTCCCAAATTCTAAAAAACACAAACCAAAGATTAACTCGAGTTTCCCTTGCTTTAGGGATTTCCTCGAAACACTCAAACTCTCTCTCTTTCTCTCCTTTCTTAAGGGCATTGTTATCTCCGCTCTATTGCATCCTAGGTCGATCCCTTATGCAAGAGCGCGAGCGTTAACTCCGCCCAACTAAAAAACACAAAAACAAACAGAAACTATGGAGCCGAACTACGGCGCTCTGATTCCTGAAAGGGATACGTTGGCATCAAGTCGCGGGGCTTGAACGAGCACACTTGTAAATATTTCCTTCTTTTCCCCGTATTTCTTTTGCATGCATTCACATGTAGACATAGACATAGACACACCCTTTAGATAGAAACAAACATAGGTGGATACCATCGAGTACGATGGGCGCGAGGGGTGCTAATACCTTCCCCTTGCGTAACCGACTCCCGTACCTTGATTCTCTGGTCGCAAGACCTTGTTCCTTCCTTTGTTAGGTTTCCTGATATTCCTTTCCCTTATGGGATAAATATATTGGTGGCGACTCTGTTCATTTTTCGCGAGCATGCGACAACGGGAACCCTCCCAATTCTGCTTATGAAGAAGATGCTTGGACACACTTCTTGTCACATTGGTAACTGTATCAGACTGGTGATCCTCTGAGAAGGACTGATAAAACTGCTTGGGGATTACTGAAGAAGATTGCCCCTTATTGACTAATTGTTGCAAGTTAACTGATCATGGATTCAATTGAACTGTACTGGGGATGAACTGATCATGGCTTCAATTCTTGAAATGCATGTTGGGATGGCTTTCCCCAGTATAAGTCTTGAAATGATATTCTGATCAACAAATCTTGAACTGAACATCTGAACAACAGGATCTTGAAGTAATGTGCCCCTGATTGGATCACTGATCAAGTTTCTCGACTGTTTGAACTTCCTGAAAGATGAGTGCTTACTTGCAGATAAAATGTTCATTCAAGAATGGTAATTTTAATGCAATGCTCAAAGAATATTTTTGAAATCAAAATCATTATTGGAATGATGTTATTGATGTAAAGCAAATGGAATCATTGGTCAAAACATAAAGGTTAAGACATTCAAAGTGAAAGATAAAGCAAAGATATGATATCAAAGCAAATGATTGGCAAATCTCATGGGAGTCAGCTTACGCAACCTTGTTGTAGTATGCTTTCAAACAAACCTTGCTTCAATTAGGTCTTTCATAGGTTGTAACGTGGCCTGGTTCACGGTTTCAGAAACAAAGGATATAAGGCTCAAAATTTGATTGTACCCACCCCATCTTCGTGATGATCTCCAGTCCTAAACTCAATTAATTCAACTTATGCATTCAAGTTCCAAGAGACTTTTGGATTTGCACCTTTGGTAATGATGATAGTTCACAAGCTAAGAGAACTTTTAAGATGGCAGTCACTTCTTCCTTTTTGTTGTCACAACATTTTGTTTCTTGAGGAATTTATTGACTTCTCTTTTTTTCATCTTTTTCTTTTGATATCCCTAACTTTTGCCTGAACTGTTTATTTTTGTACTTACAGTCAGCGGGATGCCTTTATTTTTCCCTAAGTCATCTTTGGTTTTGACTTAGCAGGCTTTTCTTTGATTATATATTTTTTGATACTCTTTTTTTTTTTTGAAAGATAGTGAATGCCTTGCTTAATGATTGATGGACCATCATTGGCTTCTGATTGACATCTCCCACATTTCTTTGATGTATGCGGAGGAAAGCTTGTAATTGAAACCTTTGTTGAAAGGTGTACTGAATGATTCTCTTGAAATAGAATGCACAGCCAAATTAACCGAGAACTACCCTGCCCCAGGTTAAAAATGCGGGTTTTTTCGTACAGAAAGAAACTCCTACTTCGAAGGCTCAAAGGGGTTGACAAGGGATTAACTTCCTTATTTCTCCAGTGTTTGGGAATTGAAACAATGCCTGTACATCATCAGCAGAGTTTTATTTGAAAGCATACAGTTCAACAACTTGGATATTTCGTTGTCATCATCCTCCCTTCAATCTTTGCATAAAACACAAGTTTGATAGAGAAAGAAAATGGAAGAAAAAGTTTTGTAAAAGAAAGCATAAGCATAAACATAGCAGATGTGAATGAATTCAAAATATGCAATGCTCATTTCATTAAAATAACCATTCAGAAACAAACAAAGTCTAAAAGTAAACAGTACAATAAAGGAAATACGAACAGTACAGAAATATGGCCTAGTGACTAATTAGCAACAAAGATGAGCTATCTCGTCTGAAACACTCGGCTTTAGGAAAATTGGGCTTTGACTTGTTTTCAGCCACTCTGGTCTGGCAAAGGATTAGTGACAACATTAGGACCCATATCCTTGAAAGAGAGCATCTTTGATCTCACCAACTCTTGAACTCTTTCCTTCAGAGGGAAACGTCTTTCTAAATCATGGCTTGCTGCACCTTGATGGAAAGGACAATGAAGATCAGATCTGAAACCATCAGGGAGAGGATTTCGAGGAGGCGGCATAGCTCTTGTTGTAATCAACCCTTTCTGGACCAAAGCAGGGTACAGTTCCGTATAAGTCATGGGGATAGGATCAAAGTTGATCCTATTACGAATCTGATTTTGTTTAGCAGCTTGAGGTTGAGGAGCTTGAACTTGCACAGGAGCGACAGCGGCTACATAAGGTTGATCACCATTTTGAGGTCTACGACGAAATCCCCTTCTGTCATCTGACACAGCATTAGTCTCATTCTCTTTCTTCTTGAGGAAGTTTCCATAAGGTTTCTTCGATCCACCAGAAGATTCAACAACATGAGTAACTTTCCCATTCTTGATCCCTTCTTCAAGTCTCTGGCCAATGGTAACCAAGTCTGTGAAGTTGGAAGATACACTACCAATCATCTTCTCCCAGAAGAACGGTGAGAGAGTGTCCATAAACATGCCAGTCAGTTCCTTTTCAGCTAAAGGTGGCTCCACTTGAGAAGCTAGCTCTCTCCAGCGTTGAGCGTACTCCTTAAAAGATTCTTTCTCTTTTTGAGACATGTTTTACAGTTGTCGGCGATCAGGTGCCATGTCTAGATTATACTTATATTGTTTCATGAAAGCATCAGTCAGATCTTGGAAGCAATGAATGTGATTACTCTCAAGTCCCATATACCATTTCAGCAAAGCTCCACTCAAACTATCCTGAAAGCAATGAATAAGCAATTTGTCATTCTGGGTATAAGCAACCATTTTGCGATAGTACATGGTCAAATGGCTTCTTGGGCAAGTATTCCCCTTATACTTCTCAAACTCAGGAGTCTTGAATTTTGCAGGCATGACAAAGTTGGAAACCAGACACATATTCTCAGCAGCAACCCCAAAGTAATCATTTCCTTCCATGGCTCTCAGGCACTTTTCTAAAGTCTGATACTGCTCTTTGACATCTTCAATGTCTCCAGCATCTCCTTGACTTCCATTCTGGGAACGAGCAGCTTGATATTCAAACAGAGGATTCACATAAGTAGGCTGAGCAATAGTGTGCATAATAGGCTAAGATTCAGTCATGATAGGAGCATGAAAAACTTGGTTTGAAGCTTGACCAATCACAAGTTGTGAAGACTGACCAATACCAGGAGTCTTCTCAAAGGGAGGAGTGTAACCAGGTGGCAAACCAAACTCAGGCCATGTAGAGGGTGGTTGTTGAGTAGGTTGAGGGTCAACATCAGCACTTGAGACTTCAACAATGACAGTCTTCTGAGGTGGTTCTCCTCTAGCAATCAAAACTTGCAGCATCTCAGTGAGCTTGGTCATGCCTGATTTCAACTCTTCAATTTCCATTCTGACCTCTGCATTGTGTTGCTCTTGGTATTCCATTCTTAATCTGACGTTGGCTCTAGTTCCGTACTTGTGTGGAGGAATCAGCTTGACGGTAGACAGACAAACTCTGAAGATGGAGACAGACAAGGATAAGTTTTCTAGACAACCTGGATGTATGTGTGCAAATGATGCAATTACTGTTTTTTTGTTTTTTATTTATTTGATTTTCAAAGAATTCAAGTTATTAATTTGTAAACATCAAAACAAAAAGGAAATAAATCCTAAATCGGATCAAAGCTTTGATCAAGTTATCATCAAGATCAATCATCCATTTTGGTGGATTAGAGTTTTCACCCCATCAACACCCAAGATCCATTGAGTTTGATGAAACTTATGATGTTCACAAAGGAAGACCTATGAGTTCCTTGGAAATCAAATGAATGCATGGATGTATGGTTTATGCATCAATCACAATCAAGATCACACACGGTCGCACAAACAGGGTTCAAAGGTTCGACATCACGAGCATGGAGTCAAAGTTAAGAACCACCCACAAAGGTATGTACTAGGGAATTTTGTACCTGCCGAACGGGTTCTACAAAGGTTCCCAGAGTTTTCAATCTTCTATCGGATACTACCGGCACGCACAATTGCTCATGGGCGCCAATAATATGCCTAAAAAGACCTCGTCTGAGCGTAGCATCGCATGACAACAAGCTCAAATTGGTACTTGATCTTGTTTATGCACTACATCCTAAAAAGGCTTAGATGGGTTAAAAGGGTTCTAGGTTATTCAGCTTCTACGGACACTCACTATTGAAAGTAATAGCGTTCTTACGATAGTTCGTAACAACATCTACTACCTTCCATGAGGCCTCCACTGATTGGGGTTCCACCATATGATGCTCATGTTAAGGATTGCTCCTGACATGCAAATATTGGTCTTACCACCTCCTATCTCAAGTTACTCACCAAAGATTGACTTGAATCAATATTTCAGTGAAAGTCGCCACCGCGCTTTATTATTTCCAAAGGAAAAGGGAAAAGAACGAATAAAACCCAAAGTTTGTTTTTTTAAAAAAAAAAAAGAAGAGATCTTAGGTACGGGTGTTGTTTATACAAGGGGAGGGTTTTAAGCACCCCTCATATCTGTGGTACTCCACAAGAACATTTTTGAAAATCTGTGTTGTGTGTGCTAAAAAAGGGGCTTGTTTTATTTTTAAAATAAGCTCGGCAAGACGTTAAGCCTTGTGCCTACATACCTCCTCGGTGCAATGGAGAAGTCAGAGCTAATGTAGTTCCGCTTAAAAGGGAAAAACGTTTTTTTAAAACGAATAAACACTTTATCGTCGTCGGAGAGAAATACTCAGCCATTGATCTTGAGCATGAGAACAAACGAGTTCTTTGCATCCCAAATGAAAGAAGGGCTCCAACTCGGATAAAATCAACGAGTGTGCCACTAGCTCTCTCACGCGGAAAAGATCTCATTATATCAATCAATTTCAAAATCGTGGGGTATAACCACTCGTTTCGACAATTAATAGTGTCTAAACTTTTGAAGAAAAAGCCACTAAGGGCAAAAGATATTTTAAAGAAAAGGTTTTGAAAAGGTTTGCAAACACAATAAGGTTTTTGAAAAAGGGAGAAGATTTTGAAAATTTAAGAATGGGAGGAGATGAAGAGGCTATCCTATTGCGTAAAATAAAAGCTAAAGAAAGAAACGGTCTAACCGAAATAAGAAGCCAACACTTGACATTGTGAGTCAAGGTAGATTTCCCATCCTTTGGAATATCAATACTAAACCAACATTATCACTTGGGGATCCAGATGAATTTATTATCTTAGCACCACTTCGCATTAAGCACATTAAAATTCTGACGAAAATCGGGCAGAGTAACGGCTGTTTTCGGGTAAAATCCTTATATCAGTGCCTTGGAATTAACCATCAAGGGCTTTCAAGGAAATACCTGCACATACAAACAGACAACAATCCAATGCTTGACAGACAGAATAACAACAGAGAACAATGTCATAAGGGTCCAGAGGTACTAAGTCCATAAGTCCGAATCTCCAAAATGCTAGGGATAGTAACCAATAGTCCAAAAGAGAGCCTTAAGTGTTTTTTTTAGATTTTCGTTATTTATTAGTGTTTTAGCATAAAAGTAAAGTATGGTCCAAGTGGACAAAAGAAAAATAGCGGAAACATAAACATATGTCCAAATGGACAAAGAGAAAATAGCGGAATTATAAACGTCCAAATGGACAAAGAAAAAACGGCGGAATGTAAATATGATGAAATGATAAAATAAAGCAATAAAGCGTAAAATAAAAGAGCGATATAATAAATTGCGGAAATTAAAGTCAATTGTTAGATGTTAAAGATAACCATCTTGAAACTTGTCAAGTATGTTATCAAAGTTAGTAATTAAGATCGATGGTGAGTGAAGGATGTTCTCGGATTTAAAGCCAATGGAAACTTATCAGAAGCTTGATAAAATCATAGCGACTACACGATAAATTTCCATAAGTCTTAAATCAACCGCATACAATTCTCTTCCATATTTGATCTTTTTTAATTCGGGACACGAAATATTGCGCTATGTTAAGCAGATCGCCAAGTGATTTATGTAGAAATCACCCTACAACGAGGCCGGTCAAAACTTTATGTGCTAATGCATGCGAGAGAAGTGATATGTAGATCACTCTCCGAAAGCAATACCGCACGAAAAGAAAAATGGTGAGTGATCTAGTCTTTACCAAGAATCCATAAGAATTCTCAAGGTATTAAGACTTTCATCGATCAAAATAAAGAGAAGTAAAAGATGGAATCACATTAAAAGCTCCTTTCATCCATAATTTCAATCACTTAATATTGCGGATTTGGATTCTCATCCTATCGACGCCCTAAGTCCATTGAAATTAGAGAGAAATTAGGCCTCTAACTTGTGATTCAAAGAAAATATCAAAAGAATGGAGTAGAAGATGAGTTAGAACCAAAGACAAGTCACAAAAAGGCAAAAAACACATTCTGCTCAGCAAGCAATCGATTGCTCCAGGAGTGCAATCGATTGCTCCTTCTTCAATTTTCAAAATCTGCGCAGTTTTTCAACTGTGCAATCGATTGCAGCAAGAGAGCAATCGATTGCACTAGGCAATTTTTCAAAAAAACAGCAATCAAAAGGAGTAAAACTAGTTTAAACATAAAATCAAACACCTTGAGATCTTGGATCAATTTGTGCACGAAAATGTATCAAGTAAGCAAGCAAATCTCATCAATGTAGCACCAAAGGTGCATCAAGCATAAACAACAATGGATCACATTTTGAATTATGGAATGGATCTAGAATTTTACCAAATCTTTCACAAACTTTGAATCTTCTTCAAGAACACACAACCACAAGCCTTGATTTCTCACAATTGATGAAGAAAGTAGTGTTTATGTTGAGGTTTAGCTCTAAATTAGTGAGGTTCAAGATGTGACTCACTAATTTGTGTGGAAGAAAAAGAGCTTTGAGTGGGGGGTTTGGAAGAGGTGAGGAGAGAAAGAGCAAGAGTTTTCTTGGCTATCAAAGCTTGAAAAATGAGGAGGGGAATGCCTCAATTTATAGCACTTAGGCTTGGGAGATTTTGTGGCTTGGAGTTAGGATTGGAAAATAGAATTAGGCTTGGGAAATGGTTTTGGAGCCAAAAATGAAATCCAATGGTCTTGATGCAATCACATGAGGGTTCATGATTAGATGATGTAGGAAATCAAATTTAAGAACCAAGTCATGCTTCCCATGCTTGCAAATGATGTCAACACTTTCAAAAGCTGAATTTTGCCTTCATTCTTCAAAATTTTGCATTGGTGCAATTGATTGCTGTTTTGGTGCAATCGATTGCACTGCCTGAATTTAGTGAAAAAAGAGTTGGTGCAATCGATTGCTGTTTTGGTGCAATCGATTGCACAAAAAGCAGAATGCAAATCTGGTGAAAATCAAGTTTGTGCAATCGATTGCTCCATTATGCAAATCGATTGCTTCCTGAAGAATGCTGAAAAATGCCTTTTTGAGGGATATTTTGACTTGGTACCTACAAAACACAAACACACAAAAGCACAATGCAATATGTTTGGTATTTTGGTTAGTAAAACAATATATACAAGACTAAAACATGGGTGCTCACAGAGAGCAGAGCTTTAAGATGAAAATCTTGATTGACAGTTGATATGCAAATGGTGTATGATCTTAGGGTCAAAAATTGGGGTATGACAGTTGGTGTTTGGAAACTGTAATAATGAACCTTAGATAATATATATGAGAGCTGATCAGTTGGAGCAAAGCAAATCAGCAATTTTGGCACTTTTGATCAAATAGGTCGACCTCTTGTAGTGCTTAGGTCGACCTAACAGAGCTGAATTAACTTTGGATGAAATTCTTCCCAGTTAGGTCGACCTGTTGAAGGCTTAAGTCGACCAGAATCCTGTTGAAATATGTTTTGGAGACTTTTCTTCAGTTTAGGTCGACCTAGTTGTTGTGTGGGTCGACCTAACAGTAGGCTGTGTAAATTTCTCCAATTTAGGTCGACCTGGGTTGTGAGTAGGTCGACCTGTCTGTTGTTTTTCTGATCCCTACTTGTTTTACTTGTATTGGGTCGACCTAGATACAGAGTAGGTCGACCTGCTTTGTCTTGTGTGGCCAATACTTGCTTTTCCTTGAGTTCTTCTGCTTGTGCCTTGTTGCTTGTTTGCTTGTGGAGTTTGCCATGGATCAAAAACACCTTTGTGAGTGTGGTCTTGTATTCACATTGACATCTTAAATGACATCCCGAGTCTGTCATACCAGAATTTTCAATTGGTATCAGAGCAGGCATCTTATCTGTTTCTGGATGAGATTCGTGAGGGATACATTCTGGTTGTGGTAAAGGTAGAAGATTGTGTGAACAAGG
Organism: Vicia villosa; assembly: GCF_029867415.1. NCBI lineage: Eukaryota > Viridiplantae > Streptophyta > Magnoliopsida > Fabales > Fabaceae > Vicia > Vicia villosa. The sequence goes on from NC_081180.1 coordinate 156,549,822, forward strand.
AATGTTCATATTGTATGGTCCCTTGAAGTGGAGAATGGACCTATGTGTTGAAGATTAGACCAACCTGACCTAGAGCTGTGATGCTGGAACAAGGAGTGATAAATCCAAAGGCTTCATGCGGGAGTGAAGAAATTGAATTTCAGAACTAATTCGACCGGTATCTATGGACAGAGAAGAATCACATCAAAAATCTTCATGCGGGAGTGAAGATACTGATAAGTTAATATTTGTATTTGTGAGTTCATCAGGTCAGGATTTTGGTTAGGTCTAGTTTGTTGCTTGGTGCAGAAGCAAGCATTGTGCAAGGTTGAATAGCAATCAATATGTAGTTTTCATGCTTACAACTAACACTTGAAGTAAGCATTGTGTGAATTCTGTTGAAGTATGACAATTTTCCGCTGCATAGTCTTTGTGAAACCCCAATTGTTTAAGAAAAATTCTAGGGTTATATATATTCAACAGAATGTATGGCAGAAATTAACAGCTATAATTAAAGTGTCAAAGATACTTGAATAATCTATCAAGTCCACTCATAATGACATGGTTTATTAGAGTTGATGAATGTCAACTGATCAATGATATTTATAATCATCTGCAAGTGTGTACCTTGAAAAATTTCAAGGCTGAAGTGTTCCCAGAAGGAGGAACAGATGTCCTACCGGATGTTGGGACATTAGTACTTGTATACAACTACAAGGTGAAGAACAGATATTCTGGTGCTAAACTAATGTAGTGTGAGAATATTGGTTTGGAACCTACTCCTGGTCTGGAAGAGGAGACATCTGACTATAAGTTGATCAGGACACGATTAACATATGCTTCTACTCCAATTCAGTTAGAAGTAAAAGCTCAGTGCCTTAAGAAAAATCATGAAGGTATTCCTTTCTGATCCTTTATGATGTACTTAAGAAGAGCTTATATCTGGCATTTTCCTTTGATCAATGGAACCAGATATGTGCAATATCATTCATAACCATAGAGCAGTTGTTGGAGTTGAATACTGTGACTCTGCCACAGTGAAATATGGTCAAGAATGTGTACTTCCCTAGTTGTTATCCAGAAAGGGTAGTGTTGTTTGGAATCAAGGAAGTCAGATGAATCTGACTAATTCAGTGTCATGCTATAACTATTTCTTTTCCAGAAACCTAAATGAGGGAATCTCCTCTATAGGTACAGACTATGGCATCCATCATCTCAAAATCAGAATGAAAGTCTGTAGAAAAGCTTATTGAGATGCTGGCTATTATATTCCTTTATATGTCTGGATATTGCTGATAATTGGATTATTCTGTTCTCACCCCGAGTGTGGTCAATTTAACATTAAAAATGTTATCCAAGAACCATTAGGGATGATGCCATATTTGATGTCTCAACATCATCTCAAGATCTTCTGTTTCTTTGTACATATTTGCCAAGAGAAGAAAGTATAAATTTGAAGAGGTAATTAGTCAGAATGACCTAGTGTGAGTAGCAAATTCTAACTGGAAAACTGGTAAGTACTTTGACGGGAAACTTAGTACTTGTTGGGTTTAGAACCTGGATGCTAGACTGAGAAGAAGTTCTTCTAGCTATGTGTTCTCAATTATCTTCACACATGAAGGAAGAATGGCAAGAGTATCTAATGTAGCATACTGATTCTGTTAAATATCTTAATGGGAGCTGGATATTTACAATGTCTGTATGAAATAACTCAGACATGTATGCTGAAGATTGATTTATGGTTGTACAATCATAGTTTCTTCTACTTCAAGTTGCAGAGTGTGGCAATCTGAATCTTTTGTAGCAAGTAAACTGAGGTTTCTAAACTTGGAAACTGTGGAAAATTCAAAATGAAGGGAACTTCAAGGACGAACATCAATGATGTCTTAAAGTTGTATATCTCAGGGGGAGTAAGAGAGTATGAAGATCAGCAAAGACAATGTTATTCTGCTTCTATCCAAATGTAAAGTCTTTCAAAGACTAATCTTTAAGCCAGAAGAACAAAGTCACACAAGATGTTAGAGCATAACTCAAATCATGTTTATTTTTAAAAGACCAGCAAAGAAAGTTCTTTGCAGTATCATCTGAAGACATGGATTGATGGTGTGTATCACTTGTTCTGACCTAGTGCATGATCCAACCTATGCACAAGTCCACCTGGTGCAGTTCGTCTTCAAATAACATCTCTTGATCAAGACTTTAGTTAAAGTCCAGGTATGTTGTTTAAATTTCTCAGGTTTATAGAGTCATTTTCGTTTTGGTTGAGTCTTGTTTGAGTCCCTCATGTTCTTCTTTTGGATATGAGAAATGTCTAGAGTCTAGGTTATGGTTGTCTAATTGTGACAATAATAGGGTTTAAGGGTAATGTTCAGACATTGTTAAGTCTGAGGTCATTCTTTACAATTGTTTGGTAAAGAATAAGAGTCTTGTTTCATGTCATGAACACAAATTGTTCCTTGTGTTCCAAGTCCTCTATAGAGAAGTGTTATCTCTATGGATAGTCAGAGTTTGTTTGAGTTTAGACGAACTTATGTCTTGAGTGATGTCAACATCACAAAGAGCATTTATCCTGGAAGAAAGACTAGGAATATGCATTAGAAGTTTGAAAAAACGACTTTATTGTCTAAAGTGGCAGTTTAGGCATAATGTGGATTAGAATAGGCAGGTTCTGATCTGGATGTAAGTAATTTGTTCTGGCAATACATAATTACTTTCATGATGAATACTTCACTTAGTGAAAATTACTATGAAGACAAAAGTTCTATGATCTGATCAACACAGCTAAGGATAAAGGAGAATCCTTTCGGTTCAAGGAGCATGTTAATCAATGTGTGAGATTGAGAAACACCATAACAAGAAGGATTTCGAATTTTCTTAAGCAGACCATGATCTGATCCAAGCATGGTAAGGTTATGCTCAACAAAGTTCAAGAAGTGGCAGTTCTGTATGTTGAGATTACGGTAACCTCTATGTGCGTGCTTCTAGGGTCAAGAGGTCATCAGTTTATCATTTCTGGAGGAGATAAGTTAGTAGACAAGGGTCTGTTGAAGAAAGAGATGAACCTTGTGGAGAAACCTGGTAGTACAAATGTCAGATACAATGTTATGACATATTACTTCTGGTGTAAGTATTTAATGTAAAGGAGCAACTTTACTATAGTGAGTGTGTTCAGCAGGATAGTTGAACAGAGGGTGCGGCTCTTGAAGATATGAAGATGCATCTTATAATTTCCATTCACCATTTCAAGCTTATTCCTTGAATAAGCTCAGACTATCTTAGATAGGGGGAGTGACTTCTTTTGTCAAGAAAAGTTTCTTGGTTAAAAATACTTTAACATCATGAAGAAAATGTGACATTTTTGTCAGTTATTTGTCAATGGTTCAATCCAACTATGTGCAACTGGAATCCACAACTCTTTCTCTATACTAATGAGGTAGTTGTATGTCTAACAGTCTCAAGGTGTTCAGAACAACAGAATTATATGTCTAGTGAGTCAGAAGAGTAAGTGGGGAGTCTGTTACTTGGTCCAAAAGATGCTTTGTCTTAATCTTTTACAGAATCTCGAGCTATGTGCTTAAAGGGAAGAAAAGTGACAATGTCTGACAGGATGCATGACATGTTTAAAGACATTGAATCTTCTAAGTCAAACAAGGAAATCTGTCTTGAAGTTTATCTATACATCAGTGGTCGGTGTAAAGTACAATCAATAACTATGCATGCACTGGTATTCGAAGATAACTCCTATCAGAAAAATAGTCAAAAACTGCTTTGGAAAGAGTAATTGCTTTTGGAACTGTTTCCTAATTAACCGTTTGACCGTTGAACAAGACCAAATACCATCCTTATTTTCCATAATCTCCAATGGCTATATAATAGCGTCTCCAAAGATTACAGAAATCAAACTCTCTCAAGATGTCCTTTGTGTGTGTACTTATAAGTCGTGTCTGGGTTTGGTATTATGATGGGTTGCTTTACAAAAACCTCTTCAGAAAAAGAAAAACACGGGCTGGGGATGTTGATGGTCTCTACCATGGGTTTTTCTGCAATAACAACAACGATGTTCCATCATATACAACCTTCAGTATAGGAACTATTTTCGTTGTGATTTTTGATCTGATTTATGAACACAATTGTTATTTGTGTTCTGAGTTACTAGGACTGGTGGACAGTTTTCACTCAAGTCCTCTCTCATGGTCTAAGCTAGGATTCGGTTTCTGGTTCAAGACTAAAGAAGGGGTCTCTTATGCCACCATTGGTCCTCCAAGACAAAGGCCTTCTCCCATCGTCTTCCCCGTTTCCATCAGGGTTGCATGAAGGTGTTCCACTGCATATTATGACATCGGATTATTCTTTGTCATATTGTGTCTAAAAAGGGGGAGAGAATATCATCTTCTGATTTTGCTATTGTAAAAAGAAACAAAGGATTTTGTAGCACTGAAGATGTTATGATGTGGTTCAAGTCCTGAAGAACAGAAGGTAAAGCCCAAGTCTGAGAATGTAAAATTCTATTATTCCCTGTTGTCTTTAAATTTGAAGTATTTGTGTTTTGCTGCATTTTTAATGAATGTTTAGTTTTAGCCAAAATATGCCAAAGGGGAGATTGTTAGTGCTTTTATTGGCTGATTGGCATCTATGTTTGGCTAAAACATAATAGCAGTAAAACATAATACAAGTGTAATCTTGCAATTATAAAAGAACAAAACAGGTACAAGCAAGATGTTATATGGAATGTCATGACATCAACTCATGATATCGCACCTGTAGAACTGAAAGAAAGATTCAGTTTGTTACTCAACAGATACAGAATATTCGTGGAATATTTTGTAATCCTATGTGGCGCAAATTTAAAGGTCAAAATAATATTGAAGAATCAGATCAGAAGATTAAAGATTCAGGAAGAATCAGATCAGAAGATTGAAGATTTAGCAGTTTCTAATTTAGGAGATAAATTAGGAAACTCATGATTAAAGGACCTTAATTGTAGCAGAAGATTTTTGCAGATTTGTAACAGCAAGGAGTGCTGCGATTTGTAAGCCCAAGTCCAATTGGGAATAGGTTATAAATAGAAACGTTTGTAACCTAGTTTATAGTGTTAGTCGGTTTAGAAAGATGTAATCTTTAGGGTTAGTCGTGTAGGTGAACCACCCGGATTGTGGGATGGTCACTGATATGTGATTCTCAAACCTGTTAAGCAAGAGAAGTTTAATGTGAATCTCGAAGCCTGTGGGTAAGAGATGTTGTGTTATTGGAGGAATCTGTTAAGCAACTTCAATTTATGTTTGCTTATGTATTTAGAATGTTTGTAATTAGGCCGTCGATGCAGTGGCTGAGTTGTTAACTGCTAGACATCATTGTTAAGATTGGGAGTGGAATGGAGATATTCCATATTTAGGGAGAACCTAGGTAGAAGGGTCATTGGGTAGTGATTAAGTGATGAGTTGTAAACTGGGAGTTTAACTCTAAATTGATACTGCTAATAGTGGACTTCATCCCTGGTTTGGTATGCCCCCAGAGTAGGTTGGTTGAACCGAACTGGGCTAAACAATTAACAGTGTTATTTATCTTCTGCACTGTGTTCTTTGTTCAGTCGTGGATGTTATGACATCGTGTATAACTACAGGATCAGAAGTGTTAGCTATTCATTTACAAAACCATGTGAAAATTATAATCTGGTTATGTTGACTGAACATATGTGATCCCAGGTCTCAATGACTCCTTCATAGGGGTAATTAAAAGTTGGAGAATATTTCTGTTCTGCCTTTGTTGCATTAATAACAGATCAGATGTCTTGACATCGTGAATGACATCCTGAGTCTGTGATACCAGAATTTTCACTTTCCATCAAGGAAGTTCCAACAATGGAAATCATTTGAGGAGCCTACAGAGGTACTATCATGGTTATCTTATCCCAAACTTCAGTCCAACAAGGGCAAGCATTACATCAGAAGTTCATCATTCAGGGGTTTTCTCATTTCAAATTTCCCAAGCAATTGGGCATATCATTTCAGGATCATCAATTGGTTCCAAAACTTTGTTGAAGCAAGTTTCTCTATATACTCAGCATTCTAGGGCAAATTAAGGCCAATACCTTTCCTTCATGCAGTCCAAGCAGACTATGCCATATCAAGTAGTCCTTGAACTCAGCATTGGCGTCGGAAATTATGCTTGCACAATCCTTCTACCAAGGGACCTTTCCCACCTCACAAAAATCATTACCCTCCACTGGGGCGCCTTTTCAAATATTCCAAACCATAAATGTCATTCATAGAATGCATTCATCAATCATGCACATCATTCATGAGGCAACCTCCCACAACATCTAACAAAAATTCAACCTTGCTCGGTCTTTTCCATTGAAAAACAAGCCCGGTCCACCATGGATACACAAAAAGATCATGGCCCATTGGTGCTCGTCTAGTAAATTCATTACTTGCATTGATCAACCATCATGATTCATTTCATGTGCATCATTATGCTCAAAAGAAAAACATTTCTTCATAGGCACACCAGCTCATTGGTTGATCATTTCTTCATAGGCACAAAAATTTCTCATTTACCTCCTCAACTCATTGGTTGAAATTGGTCTTTTATTTTCCATTTAACTCAAGTCAACTCATTAGTTGAAATCCATTTCTTCATACCCTCACCAGCTCGTCAGTTGATTTTAGCTTTATTTGTGTTTTTTTTTCGTGCTCAATCCATTGGTTGAGGATGATGTCTCAACTTTCATCAGCTCATTGGTTGATGTCAGTATGTATTTTGGAATCAACTCATTGGTTGATGACAATATGTTTGTCCACCTTCATCAACTCATTGGTTGATGACAATATGTTTGTTCACCTTCAACAACTCATTGGTCGATGTTGAATGTTCTTGTCTTGATCGTACTCAACTCATTGGTTGATAACAATTTGTTTGTTCACCCTAATCAGCTCATTGGATGATGTTGGCGTCTTCCTATTTTGATCGTACCCAACTTATTGGTTGTGGATGACCTGTCAAATTTCATCAGCTCATTGGTTGATGTCAGTTATGTCTTTTAGAATCAACTCATTGGTTGGTAACGATTTGTTTGTTCACCCTCATCAGCTCATTGGTTGATGTTGGCATCTTCCTATTTTGATCGTACTCAACTCATTGGTTGTGGACGACGTGTCAACTTTCATCACCTCATTGGTCGATGTCAGTTATGTCTTTTGAAGTCAACTCATTGGTAGATAAAAAATCTTTGTTTACCTTCATTAATTCATTGGTTGATGTTGGCATCTTCCTATTTTGATCGTACTCAACTCATTGGTTGGGGACGACGTGTCGACTTTCATCAGCTCATTGGTTGATGTCAGTTGTCTTTTGAAGTCAACTCATTGGTAGATAACAAATTTTTGTTTACCTTCATTAACTCGTTGGTTGATGTTAGTGTCTTCCTATTTTGATCGTACTTAACTCATTGGTTATGGATGACGTGTCGAATTTCATCAGCTTATTGGTTGATATCAGTTATGTCTTTGAAATTAACTCATTGGTTGATGACAATTTGTTTTGTTTACCTTCATTAACTCATTGGTTGATGTTGGTGTCTTCCTATTTTGATCGTACTCAACTCATTGGTTGTGGACGACGTGTCGACTTTCATCAGCTCATTGGTTGAGGTCAGTTATGTCTTTTGAAGTCAACTCGTTGATTGATAACAAATCGTTGTTTACCTTCATTAACTCATTGGTTGATGTCGGTGTCTTCCTATTTTGATCGTACTCAACTCATTGGTTGTGGGTGACGTGTCGACTTTCATCAGCTTATTGGTTGATGTCAGTTATGTCTTTGAAGTCAACTCATTGGTTGATGACAAATCTTTGTTTACCTTCATTAACTCATTGGTTGATGGTGGCGTTTTCCTATTTTTATCGTACTCAACTTATTGGTCACGTACGATGTGTCGACTTTTCATCAGCTCATTGGTTGATGTCAGTTCGTCTTTTATAATCAACTCATTGGTTGATAACAATTTGCTTGTTTACCTTCATCAACTCGTTGGTTGATGTTGACTTTATTTCTTGAATTCAATATGTCATACCCTAATTTTGACCTCCCTGAGATGTCACACCTTCAGGCATTTCATCAAACTCAAGACAAGTACTCAGAGCAGTCACTCTTTCATCTGGTACCTAATCAAGGATGCTCAAGGACAAAGGAGTTCAGGCAAAGGATCAATCAATATGAGAAGGACTTCTAATATAATCATGGGACTCAGATGATTCATTTATCCACCTATGTTGATTAGACATCAGTCATCAGGGCTCAGGTTTGCTCAGATCACCAGGCTAGGGTTTTAAGCCCATCAAGGACTAAGATCAGGGACCACATTTGGGAAACCCTAAAAAGCCCCAGGGCATCACTCAAGGGATTCAATCATCTTCAAATGATGCATATGACAATGTCCATTAGGCATTGTACTTCAATTCAAGATCTACAGTCATCAATTTCATCTGGTCGACAATTAGGGTTTTTGACCTAATTTACCTGGACAGTTGACTTTTAATCAGGACATGGGTATATAACTCAAAACATGACTCAAGAGCTTCTAGTACCTCAATATAATCCATTCATATCACTCATTTGAGGAGGAGGACTTGATTCATTACCAAAGTCCAAGATTTCACTTCATTTGGAAAAAGTCAACTGTACAAGATCACCTTTGACTTTTAAGATTATTGGCCAAACCATGACTTTTAAGGATCAATATCATAAACATATGATTATTGAAGTCATTTTACCAAAGAAAATCAAGAAAATTCATCAAGGATCAAAAAGTCAACAAAAAGTCAAACTAGTGCATTTTGACCTAGTTCATGGATCTCAAAACTTCACCTACACAACTCAAAAAACATCCAACATGAAAGTTGTAGATCTCGTCAAATAAAACAACTTCTCACAAGGGAACTTTTTTCAAGAGATCAATCATTTAAGAGATATGAACTTTGGAAGTTATGGGTCATAAAAAACTTAGAAAAATTCTAAGTGTTTTAACCTAGTTTTCTTCAAACTTTGGGCCTGTTTTTCACAAATTTTCCAAATGATTTTGAAGAGAGTCCAAACTAATGAATTGAAGTACATGTTAAGGGCTTTCCAAATTGTGCTCAATATTCTCCAAATTCATTTTGAGCTAAGAGTTATGATGATTCAAAGTAGGGCTCAAGAAGTGAAATTATAGGTCATGTACCATTTTGAAACTTTGCAAATTTGTGCAAATGAATTCACTAATGGATGCTACACGACCCATAACACATAAGTAAAGATGCCATGCATTCATTTTCACCATCGCATGAGGATTGGAGAATATTCCAAAAACAAGAACATGTGATTATGTAATGATTACATTTGGGAATTTATGGCAAATGGATGAATCATCAAAGGAATCTTCTCACCAACCAATTGGAACACTCCTCTGCATCAGAAATGTCCCCTAAGATCAAATAAGATCAATGGATAGGGAGCTAGCTCGAGTTTGCCATCATTACATTTGCAAGATTCCTTGAATTTCTTCATGGCCAAGAAACCAAAACTACCTCACTAAGCAAGTTGTGCATTCCTCAGTATTAAGGACACCAAAGCAACTCTAATTCTTGCTTTCTCTTTCTCTCCCTCTTGCTTATGGTTTTCAAGAGTTCTTTGGCAAGAAGAATCGAATTCTTTAAACTAGAGCTTTTGTTTTGAAAGTAAGCTTTCTAACATCTCAAGGAGGTTCATTAGAGGTGATTCAAGCACCTGGATCACTTCTGTAAGTGCAAGAACACCATAGTCACTTTCATTTTGAAGCTCGAGCAGTTGGAGGTCTGTAGAACAAATTGGAGGGTGTCAAGAAAGTCCAAGCATTCAAACACTTTCCTTGGAGTGTAGTGAAGCTATCCAGATGGTCGCAGCTCATCTGTAGGTGCAGAATCATCATCTTCAATTCCTACTTGAAGCTCAAGCAAGAGGGGTCGGGTAGATCAGTTCAGAGGTTTTCAAAGCAATCCAAGTGCCCAGATAGCATCAACAAGGTCCCAGGAAGCTTTTGCAATCATTCACTTAAAGCCAAAAGCTCTCCATCATCATCACAACCTTTAGTTTCATAGGTAAGTTTTTGAACTCTACCTCTTTAATTTATGCACTATTTGTGATAAAACTCAATACCATTTCATTCTGCATCATCAGAGGATTAAAAACTCTCTATCATCATCCATTTATCTTTCAGTATAGTCATTTAATTTGATTTTCAAATTTTAGGGTTCTTCATGTTTTATAGTTAATCCATTAGATATAGTTAATATAAATCTGTGTTAATTACATATTTGAGTTCGTGAGGAAATTTAGAGTGAAATCCATGTTTACATCGCCTTGTTTGGTTGAGAATTGAGCAAGTTAGAAAATTCAAAAGCTTCAAGCTTGAGGTTGAAGAGGACCATGGCTGTGGCGCGCAAAATTCAAATCCAAGGGCAGAGTTTATTTTATTTTGAATGGTATGCGATTTATAAACGAATTCATCGTTTGCCCTAGTGACCTCACATGCGCTCTTAGTCTCCTCATGCCTCTAGTCTGGGGTTCGAATCCCCCTCGCCCCAGACTTTTTGGTTCTTTTATTTTTCAAACATTTCTAACTCATTTTGAAACAAAACCAACTGCGCGCGTGTTATAGTCACCAACTGAGGCTTGGCCCAGTGGTATTATTTTGAATATGTGACCATAAGGGCGTGGGTTCAAGCCTTGGTGGAGACAAACCTATTTTTTTATCACTAATTTCCTTTATTTTCTTCAAACCTTCACACAATTAATTCACCTATCAAATTAAGTCATTTTCACTTTATTCTTCACACACTTCTTATATAATATATCTATTTTGAGAATATACCAAAAAATCATAAAAAATATATTATTTTAATATGTTTTAATTAGGTTTAAAATCACATATCTTTAAGTATGTTTTAATACTTTAAAAATATAATTTTCACTTGATTTTCAAAACCTAATCTCTTATAAATATCTTTGTGATAAAACCCTAATTATTTAGGTCTTAATCAGGTATAGACTTTGTCTTTACTCTAATTAAGTTGATTTTCTGTCAATTTTCAAAACTGTATTTACAAAATCTTCTTTCTATTTTCAAAACATTCTTCCGGTATTTGAAGGGCATTATTCCCAGTGAAACTCTTCAGATACCTATGTGGCCTATTTCCATCCTCACTTCTTCTGTTTTCAAAAACCTTTAACTGTTTATAATAAATATTCAACTGTTATCAATAAACAATCAACTGCTGGTAAGGCTTTGTACATACATCTTCAAAGGCCTCCACTCCATCCAGGTTAGGCTTTACAAGCTTTCAATTTACAGTCTTTATTTAAATTACTGTCAAATATAAACTGTTTATATATATTGTTTAGGACTACGTCTGAGTATAAACCTTAGGACAGTTAAACTATATATATATATTATAGGACTATGGCCTAGGATTGAGAATGTCTTCCCGGTGAAGGCTCTTTCCTAATTAGAGATCTTTAGTTCAAACCCTCAAGATGAATTATTCCCGGTGAAACATCTTGAAAAAGCCTTAGAACCCAAACTAGGACACATCCATCCAAGAGGAATTATTCCCGGTGAAACCTCTTACCCATTTGCTTAGAGCCAAAATAAGTTCAAAACCACATAGCTTTCTCTTGTGCTATAACAAGGACCCTCGATGACCCTCGATTAGCCTCCTCTTGGGCTTTGTACAAGGACCCACAGGCTTCTTAAAAGCATATTTCCAGCTTACTTTTGAGCTTGTATACAAGGACCCATCAGGTTTCTTATAAACATAGGAACAGGTCTTTAGTCACCTTTTAGCCTACCCTAGTGAGTTTCTTCCATTCTTAAAACCAGACTTTAAAGAAGCTAAGATTGTCTCAATCTCAGTATTGAGTACACTTTTTGGAAAGAGAGACATGGACAGTCTCTGTCACCCTTATTCTCAATCTTCAATAATTTTCTCCTTAGTAGAGTCTCGGATCCATAGTTGTCTATCCTCAGTCAGTGTCAGCCTTAATCTTGGGCTTTAAACAAGAAGTCTCAAATAGATAATCCTTCTGCCATCATTCTAATTCCCTGGAAAGGGTTAGCCTCCATTAATTCCTTCATTTTAATAAAACTCCCCGGAAAGGGTTAGCTTCCAAAAATTCAACTCTTAAAAAGATAATCTCACCAGCTGAGACAAAACCCCTAGAAAGGGTTAGCCTCCAAAATCAGTCCTCTAAAGGAAAGGGTTAGCTTCCAAAAATTCAACTTTTTAAAGATAAATTTTCATTTAAGGTCAGTCTCAGTCAATAAAAACCAATTCCCCTGTAGAGTCTACTTTAGGTCAACTACTCAAACAAATCACCAGTAGATTCAATATTCAAACTTGGGTCTTTCATTCATCAATTCCTGTTTAACAGAAGCACAATCCTCAGTAGGGTCAACCCTTAGGATAATCCTCAACAGAGTCAAAATCCCCTCTGAGTCAAAGATCCCACACTGGTAGATCTTTCTTTTTTTAAAAATTCATCCTCAACCTTGGGCTTTGTACAAGGCACATACTCCCTTTAGAGTCAAAACCCTATCATAGGTATCCGCCTAGAGAGTCACCCACAAACTTGGGCTTTGTATAAGGCAGATAATAGAGTCTCCCAAGTAAGTCCTTGAGCTTTAAGCAAGGCACCAAAAATAATTAATTTCCCTAATTAGTTCCCCAAACTACAAAAAGCTCTGACTTCCATTCGGGATATGTAGGCATGAGGTTCACAAGGAATCCCAACAAGCTAATAAAAAACCAAAAATAGTCTGTCTGTCTGTCTTCTTTTTAATTCAATTCAATTCCTTCTCCTAATACAAATGAGAAACTTTCCCAGTCAATAAGTAACAAACACAAACACGTAGACACAGAGAAGGTTCCCGTAGATTACTACAGATATGTAGGGTGCTTAAAACCTTCCCTATGTATAATCGACCTCCCGAACTCCAGAATTTCTAGTCTAAGTGAATCCCCACACTTAGCAAACTCCTAGGATTTATTTGAGATCTTTTTCCCCTTCCTCTTTCGTAGGAAGAACTGAAACAAAATTCATCCCGCCACGGGCGCATTCTCCTTCCAAATTTCGCGTGAAGGGTCTAGCGTGCCGTCCTCCCAAGTGAAACGGGGAGGTAAAAAAAAAGACACCACAGAAAAATGGCAACTCTGCTGGGGAAAGTAATAACCTTGGTTTTTCATCCAAACCAATGGTTGACCTGTGCTGGTCCAGCCCCCAAGGAGGAATTAGGGATGCCAAATTCCCCCTCAAACAAGAGAGGTCTTGCCTAACCTCTGTGTCATTTCATGTGATTGTTGCATATATATTTGTTTATTTTGTTTTTTCTGTATCGGGAAAGGGCTTGATTCCCCCTTGTGGTGAGAAATCCTATACCCGGATTTGAGTGCAACATAAGATAGGATGGAGGATGTCTTCTCGGTGAAGGCCCTCTAATCTTGGTTCCCAAATCTACTCTTGGGATTTTCCTGGTTGGTTGTGATTAACTGCGCCAATGCATTCTGAGACTGATTTGTACCAGGAGGACCTAGAAACCCATTAACCCCACTTAAAGCCTTTTTTAGGACGTAAAGCGGTGATTACGAAAGTAATTGTCACACAGATACTACACTCAGAGAAAACTCTCTTATAGATACCAGTCAACGTATCTTTAAGAACGAGCAAAAGCTCTAAGACCCCTAGAACCCGTTCTATAGGTACAAAAATCCTTATCCTTAGTTTACCCTAGGGCGAGGTTTGCGTTGTGACTCCATGACCACTATACCCTTCTACGCCATGTTTGTTAAAAACTCTTGTGTGCGCATTCATGCATTCATACATCATAATAACTAAAAACCAAAGAGTCTTTTTTCGAGTCGTTTTTCAAGGAAACTAAATAACAAACGGATTTGAACTTCATAGAAAGAGAGAAACGGAGAAAGGACTTAAGGATCTATACCATGGATTACGGAAGAAAGAGAGCTAGAAAATACACCTTCAAAATTCCTAAGGTCGAAGAATTGGAAAAACTCGGAAAACTGGTGGTCAATCCCCAGGCTTTCAAGGAGAAGTATGGAAAACTTCTGCCTCTTTTCAGTACCAGCATTGTGGATGGGATCCTTCCCACTTTGGTGCAGTTTTACGATCCAAAATATCACTACTTTACCTTTCCAGATTATCAATTCATGCCTACGTTGGAGGAGTACTCTCGTCTGATTGGAATACCCGTGTACGCGCAAGATCCGTACTCCGGTTTGGAAAAGAATCCTGACGATATTATCATTGCTGCAACTACTCTCTTGAATGTAGTCGACATCAGAACTCATATGGTGATTAAAGGAAGAATTCAAGGAATGCCCTCCAAGTTCCTATTGGATCAAGCTCGGTACTTCGTCAGCATCCAAGATGTGAGCGCTTTTGAGGAAATATGGGCTTTGCTTATCTACGGATTATTTTTGTTTCCTAACATTGACAACTTCGTCGACATCAGCGCAATTAAGATCTTCTTAATTGGAAATCTAGATCCAACCTTGCTTGCGGATACTTACCACTTTGTGCATTCAAGAAACCTGCAGCGAGGAGGATTAATCACATGCTGCGTACCGTTGTTATACGAATGGTTCGTCTCGCACCTGCCAAAGTCTATCCCTCACTCATTCGGACATTGATTGGTGTAGTCCTGACAACGACGAAACCAAGATCATCTTCAGTTGCGGAAGTTATCCCAACGTACCCCTTATTGGAACTAAAGGAGGAATTAGTTATAATCTAGCTTTAGCCTGTCATCAATACGGCTATCCCATGAAAAATATACCAATTAGTATTCAATTGGAGGGTCTGTTCTTCAAGAACATCGACGATCACGGTAACATGCTGAAGAAGGAAATTGTCCAAGCCTGGCGTCTTGTTCACAGCAAAGGGAGAAGATTGTTAGGAAAACATCTTTGCATCTCCCTGGATCCTTACCTTCAATGGGTACGCGTCAGGGTATTCAAGATCAGGATGCCATATCAGCGTCAAGAACCTATTCCCCTGAAGGAACCAATTTTCCTTTTCCCCACCGATGTTGAAAAACTACAAGCGGCATTAAACAAGGTATGCCAAGAAAGGAATGCTTGGAGAAACAAGTATCGAATCGTCAACACGGAAAATGTTGAGATTCATAACATCCTAAGAAGGAGGGATAAGTTACTAGAAGTACTCGATCGACAAGTGACACAATCGTCACTTTCTCATCATATCCCTCCTGCTTCCTGGATCATCGATCAGCTCACGTCAGAGAGCGCTCAGCTCAAGAAACAGAAGAAGATGTTAGAACGTGAAGTCGGCTCTTCATCAAAGTTTTAGAGTCCTTTCTCTCTGTTTCTCTGTATTTCCCTTTTCAAAGTGTGTAAAAAACGGCGTTTTCGCTAAATTAATAAAAAGTTTGAAGTTTCATAACGTAATTATGGTGTTTCCTTGAAAATATTAACTTAATTGCACATCATAAATCGCTTTGGTCGTACGCACTGACACGAGAATTGTCGCGGATCTAATCGTCACTTTCCTTTCTCCAGAAAGAGAGGAGGAGAAGGAGGTGAACAAAGACTTTCAAGTTGTCTCATTCATACAACACTCGTTTAAGTCGCAAGAAAAGAATGGATGACTTAGAGCAAGAGAATGGAGAACTCAGAGAAGAGGTTACTACTCTCAAGGAAGCTGTTGAAAGGATCAACGGTATGATAGAAGCCCAGGTGGTTGTACAGAGTCGACCAACGCCAGAAGAACCACAAAGGACTGTGGTTTCCGAGATTGTTTCTACTCCTATTCCTCAATATACCATGCCGCCCAACCGACCTTGGGGCATGCCGTATAATTTTATTCTAGACGGGTACATACCCTCAGTTTCTGAAGTTGCGAGAGCTACAACGGATATGCATCCACCGGAGGGTTACAGACCTCTGGAAATTGAAGTTCCAAGAGCAACAGCAATGGGTTATGCGCAACAGAATGCTGAGATACCAAGATCTGCTGTCATGGCTTCTCCACAGCCCATTATGCATACTTTTCCTCCGCCGGGAGGACAAGTATATCATCACGCTCCCAGTGAGGACACTGGCGTGTATGAAAGATTGGACGAGTTCCAGGAACAGTTTCTGCAAATGAAGGAACTCAAGACTCTCCGAGGACAAGATCTATTTGGAAAGAATGCTGCAGACCTCTGTCTGGTTCCAAATGTTAAGATTCCTCACAAATTCAAAGTACCAGATTTCGAGAAGTACAAAGGGAATACATGCCCACAAAGTCACCTCGTGATGTACGCTCGAAGGATGTCAACTCAGACTAATAATCAACAGTTACTCATCCATTATTTTCAAGACAGCCTGAGTGGTACTGCAATTAAATGGTACATGAACTCGGACAGTTCAGAGATTCGTACTTTTTGAGACCTCGGAGAGGCCTTCGTCAAACAGTATAAGTACAATCTGGATATGGCTCCCAACAGAGATCAACTCCGGGCCATGACTCAAAAGGATAGAGAGAGTTTCAAAGAATACGCACAAAGATGGCGTGAAGTTGCTGCTCAGATCTGTCCACCACTTGAACAGAAAGAAATGACAAAATTCTATCTCAAGACTTTGAGTCCATTTTACTACGGACGAATGGTTGCCAGCGCCCCCAGTGACTTTACCGAGATGGTAAACATGGGCGTATGTTTAGAAGAAGCAGTTCGAGAAGGACGCTTGAACAAAGAACCCGAATCTTATATTGGTCCTAGGAGGTATGGAAGTTCTTTCTAGAAGAAAAAGGATCAAGATGTCTGCAATGTCTTGCACAAAGCAAAGAAGAAGTTTCCACCTCAAGTTGCTACAATAACTCCGGTTGTTAACTCAGCACCAGCTTATCAACCTCAGGGCTCTCAACAACCATTTCAACAAAGGTCGCAGCAACCTCAGCAACAGGTTCGACCTCCAAATTAAAACAATCGGGTACCGAGGTATTTTACCTTTGACCCCTTACCAATACCATATGCGGAATTGTTTCCAACACTACTGGCAAAAGGACTCATTCAGACAAGGAGTCTTCCAAATCCTGCGAACAGTTCTTCACCTTGGTTTAAGGCTGAGCAATCTTGTCCCTATCATCAGGGGGCACCGGGTCACAACATTGAGAACTGTCTCCCTTTCAAGACCGACGTTCAAAGATTAGTGAAGAGCGGAATGCTATCCTTCAAAGATACTAATACTAATGTCCAAGCAAATCCTTTGCCGCTACACAAAGAAGCTTCAGTAAATCTGATAGATCAACACCCCAATGTCATTCAAATCTAGGACATCCGTCAGATAGGGGAAAATCTCGTCAAAATGCATGCTAGACAAGCTGGGTACGGCCATGTACCACCTCACAACTACTTCACATGTGAAATTTGTCCAAAGAATAATCAAGGATGTGCTGTAGTTCAAGTTGCGTTACAAGAACAAATGGACTTAGGATGGATTCAACACATCCGAGTCAAAACTGAATGTGACATCAACATGGTTCAAGGATGTCCAGGAGAGTACAAAATCTACAAAGTCGAAGATCTCGAAGGATCGGTAGTCAGGTTCCATAAGACTTTAAATGGACTTGCCTACTTTGGAACAGATTTCCATCCTTACAGTAGATGCAGAATTTGTCAAAGAAATTCACGAGGATGTTTGCGCGTCTGCAACGACATTCAGAAACTGATAGATGATAATACCATTACAGTTCTTTCCAACAGAGAAGATGACGAAGTCTTTACTGTATCTCCTCAAATTAATCAAGTTGAACCAATGCAAGTTAAGTATGACAGCAAGAAGACAGCAATTGCTCCGTTAGTCATCTACTTACTAGGTCCTGTACCGTACGAGTCTAGTAAGGCTATACCATACAAATACAATGCTACATTCATTGAAAATGGTAAAGAAATACCATTACCGTCTATTGTCAACATTGCTAACGTTAGTCGAGTCACCAGAAGTGGACGAGTCTTCAACAAAACAACAGAAAATGTGGACAAACCTTCGGAAGAAGCACCACATAGGCAAGACAATCATCCGACCAATGCTGTTCAAGCGAAAGAAAATGATGAGATCTTGAAGTTAATCCAGAGGAGTGAGTACAACATTGTAGATCAACTGCTACATACTCCGTCTAGGACATCTGTTCTCTCCCTGATATTGAGTTCTGAAGCTCATAAGGAAGCTCTACAGAAAAGTTTTGGAACAAGCTTTCGTAGAACCAGGCGTTACCATAGGACAATTCAACAACATCGTTGCCAACATCTCCGCGGGAACTAACCTGAGTTTCTGTGACGAAGATCTTCCTGAAGAAGGAGTGGATCATAATCTTCCACTCAACATCTCAGTTAGCTGCATGGGTGATGTTCTCACAGGAGTCCTAATAGACAATGGATCCTCTCTCAACGTCATGCCAAAATCAACATTGTCAAGATTATCCTTCAAGGATTTCCCGCTAAGGGATAGTCACGTCATCGTCAAAGCATTTGATGGATCGAGGAAGTCAGTTTTTGAGAAGTGGATCTTCCCATAACTATTGGACCTCATACCTTCAAAATCACTTTCCAAATTATGATTATCCCGGCAGCATACAGTTGTTTGCTAGGTCGCCCATGGATTCATGAGGCTGGGTGTAATACGGTGAACTGACTTTTATTTGAAAATGTCGCGGTTAAGCATGAGTCGCCGCCGACTTTTATTTTATCCAAATATTCAGAAAGGCTAAAAGAACAGGAAAAACCTTTTAAATAAAAACTGAGTTCGGGGGGTAATTATGCAAAGGGAAGGTGTAAGGCACCCTTTGCATCCATGGTTTTCCATGGGCTCTTAATTGCTTTGCTCTTTGTTTCCAGAAATGTAGAAGAAAAGAATATGGACTTTAGCTCGTAAATGAGCGTAGCCATTTTGAAGGTTTATGAGAAAGAATATGAAAAAGGTTTTAGAGAAAGGCAAAGCAATTAGGGGCAATTACCTGGTTAGAAGAAAAATGTTCTTTTAGCCTTTCAGGGTGATAGGGTCTATCCGTGCCATAAGAGGGCAGGAAGCCTTTCATTTGGAGGTTGAAGGATCATCGAGAATTCGTTCGCCATAAGACTGTCCCATGCCATAGAGAGGCAGGTAGTCTAAGGGAAGAACCAGAATAGCTTTTCGTAGGCAGCCAGAGGATACCTCAGCCTTTTCGTAGGCAACTTTCGAGGGTCGAGGTCATATTGGTGTATCGAAGGCAGCATCATTAGGGTCGTATGACCTTTGCATAATCGAGGCAACATGGCTGAGTTATCCTCGTATTCGAGGGACAATGGCTATTCTGCAAAAAACACAAGGCAACAGGCAACAAAGCAACAGGCAACAGAGAGATTACCCCAAAAGTGAGCGTGTGTGCAACAATCACGTGATTCGATTCAGAAAATGTTATCTTGTAATTAAGTAACTCCAATTCGGTTCATAGTTGCACTCCCTAAATTACTAACCATACCAATTAATAAACAAATATAATTAAAGCAAATACGGGGAAGGGGAAAAAGAAACCAGCGGAGGAAAGGGGAGATGAAACCAGCGGAGGATAATAAATAAATAGGTCTGAACATGTAATAATTAAGATCAGGGTTTAGGGTTACCGATATTCGAAGCTTTGGCAATTGGCAAACCCTGAAAAGGTGGAAAAATAACAAGCAAAAGTAGGGTGAGTGCATTATCAGTTCAGAGTCAATTAGGGTTGACCCTAATTTAATAAATAAAATCAAATAAACAAATAAAAAATAGAAAAGAATACTTAGCTTTTAATTTGATCTGATATGGTTGGCGGTCGGAGGAAGCCTCGGGGTTAACCCTGAAAAATGGCAAAGCAAGGGCAGAAAAGTGAATGTAGGCAAGATTTATTTAAAGGCAAACCCTAATTAAAAGGAAACAAAATACACTTTAAAATAATAATAATTAAATACTTAAATCCGGATCTTGATCAGGCGCGTAGTCGGAAGGTATCTGAAGATTGCCCTTAAAAGAACATACAAAGAAATATTTTTAGTGTAGGTATGATCTTCGTAAACCCTGACTAGGGTACGAATTAAATAAAATTAAAAGAATAAATGATCGATTTAATTAATTATTGGTTTTTCAACCTAATTAATTAAATCGATGGCAAAATTAAATTCGATTAAATATACGACATCCCTATAATTTTTATAAAATTATTTGAATTAAAGAAAATAGTTTAAAACAAATAAGTAATAAAAAATAGAAAATAAGAATATAAATTTTATGTTAAAAGAAGGTTTAATAAAAATAAATAAAAAAAAAATTGTAAAAACAAGAAGGTAAAAGAAATTAAATTAAAGAAAAAAAGGAAGAAGCTCAGCTGGATCGTATAGGGTATGTTATGAAGGTCCATGATAGTCCTACGCCTTCTGGGCCTCTGGATTGATCTTGAATGGACATCTGACGGCGTGGTCTCCTTTAGATAACACGCATGTGATCTGGAAGCATGTTAATTCAAAAAAACATATGGGACGCGAAGGGGTTGAACCCGCGCGCCTCTGATTGCCAAGGATAAGCTCACCATCTAAGCCATGTGCATATGTTGTTAAATAAACGCGTTGTGGAATTGATATATGAAAACAGTAATATATCCGCATAAAAAAAAATGCGTGTTAACATTTTTGAAACAAGCCATTGAGCAATTGCCACCTAATCGTCTTCCTCGTGGGAGATCTGAACCAGGGCTTTTTACGGCGCATATTACCAGCGCGCTATAAAAACCTAAGCTATTACACCTGTTAACAATCAACAACGTACATACGAACCAAAAACAATAAAGAAGATCACATTCATGCTCGCTTTGATCTCACGGACTCACCTTAACCAATATCAAGCCTCAATTCGCACTAAACTGAAAAGCCCCAATGTGAAGCTTGTAAACCCTAACATGGTGGATTGTTATATTCGAGTCTAAACTTAAATTAAACTATACAACAGCTTGCAAACATCACAACAAACAACATTATGCCATCGAATCTTATTTATGATGCGTAATACACTGAAATCGAAACATGAAAAAAAAACAAGAACGAACTGTGATGGTAAAGGGTGCTCCTGGACGCGAGGAACCTTGTAGAATGTCTGGATAGATTCAGAGAACACCAAGGAAGCTTGCTCGATCCTTCAAGTGCCTTGAATTGACCTAAATCTTGGACTGCCACCCTTACTTTCTTCACGATTTTTTTTTGCTTTTCAATGGGGTTCTGGCTGCTGCAATCCTCCTTTTTTTCGCTTTGACCAAGTTACCTACTTATATCTGAATGAATTAGGGTACAATTTTGGATTTTAATCTCCTTGAATCCATGATTGAGAAATTAAAGAAATTTGATTTGTAAATGTTTCTAAAAGTGTCCAATTTCAATCTTTTATCACCAATATTCTTTTGCACGAATTTGGACAGAATTTGTGTATATTTTAAGGCTTGATTCTGATTGAAAATCTCCTTGAAATCAAATCTTTGCATATTTCCCAAATTATTTGATTTAAATCACATTTTAAATGAATAAATTCAATAAAAAATCAAATAATTGTCACAAATTCGTGGGTTTAGACTTAGAGCTCCTTGATGACTTGAGGATCAAGATTGAGTCAAAATAGGATCTTTTGACATTGTTGATTTCTGATCTTTCCTTGATGAACCATGATCAATTCTTGATCAAATGGTGAAGGATACTTCAATATAAGGATGTTAAAAAATCAGGAGTTTTGACTGTATTTTGACCACAGTTGACTTTTAGGTCAAACTAGTCGATTGTTGACTTTCTGAGCAATTGAATGATCAATATTTTGAATTAGAGCCTGAGTTTTGTCATGGAGATAGTCTGAAATATCATAAACCATATGAGGTGTCTTGACTTTGAATTTGAATAGGAGAAATAGTATGGGCAAATTTTGGGGTATGACACTGGGGCAATTACTTCAACACTTCATCAGAAACTGAAGTTCATAAGAAATGACAAATTGGTAACCGTATGTGGAGAACGAGCTCTGATCGTCAGTAATCTATCATCATTCTCCGACATAGAACCAAAAGAAGTCGTTGGAACCAAGTTCCAAGCACTTTCCTTGGACAAGGAAAAAGGAAAGGAGAAAGCAGCGTCTATTTCTTCTTACAAAGATGCAATCCAAGTTGTAAAGGATGGCACTACCAGTGGTTGGGGGAACATTAAGATTCCTACCAACAACAAGAACAGAACAGGGGTTGGTTTGTTTCCAACATCATCAAAGGCTATTCCAGGGATTGAGGTAGTTCTCCCAATTCAAGGAACTTTCCGCAGCGGAGGTTTTCTTCAACCTGTTCAGCAAACAGTCAACACCATCGGTACGGAAAACACCGATGAAGAGGAATGGCTATCCTATCTCCACTGAGCAGGATACGTCTCCCTACCAGAGTCTGATTCACCTTGTTGTTATCCGACTAAAGGATCTGAAAGTAAGACTCAACCAAACTATGACGAAGTTACCAACAGCTTCACTACCAGAAGTCATGGTTCATCAGAAGAAGTTCCTCCTGTCCCCGAAGAAACGTAGGATACATTAGGAGAACCGAGTGGAAAATTCAACTACATGGTGAAATACTCCGCTCCTGAAAGTTCAAAAATCTCTTTTGAAGACATTATTCCAACTGGATGGAACATTGATTATGAGTACCTCACTCAGCCAAAAGAAATATACAAACCTTGCTATTCATCATCAACTGGTGAAGTCATCATTGAGGATTATATCCCCAAGTTACCCACAGAGGCTACGGATTTTGTTTCAAGAAGTGACTGTCAATAAATAAAAATGTCATTTTGTTCCTTCGTTAGTTTTTCCTTTTCTTTTTTCGGAAATTGGTAATCCTAAAAAACACCCTTAAAAAACATCAAAATATTCCATTAACTGCATACACCGAGTCTTCCCTCGTTGTCTAAATAAAACTTATCACACATATGCAGATTAATCATAAAACACCCCGTTGAAACGTACGGTCGTATGACTTCTCCAAGCTTTGGGTTTCCTGTATTCGAGGCAGAGGAAGAAGACGACGAAGAAATATCAAAGGAAATTTCTCGGTTACTTCAACAAAGGGAAGAGGCCATTCAGCCATACAATGAGCCTCTAGAGATCATTAACCTTGGTTCCGATGGAAACAGAAAAGAGGTTAAGATTGGACCTTCGCTCAGTTCAGAGATCAAAGAGAGTTTGATACAACTGCTCAAAGAATTCTCAGATGTCTTCGCTTGGTCCTATCAGGATATGCCAGGGTTGGATACCAGTATAGTGGAGCATCACTTACCATTAAAACCAGAATGTCCTCCGATCAAGCAAAAATTGAGAAGAACTCATCCGGAGATGGCCATGAAAATCAAAGAGGAAGTTCAAAAGCAAATCAACGCTGGTTTCCTCGTCACTTCAGAATACCCTCAGTGGTTAGCTAACATTGTCCCCGTTCCTAAGAAAGACGGAAAGGTCCGCATGTGCGTCGACTACAGAGATTTGAACAAAGCTAGCCCTAAGGATGACTTTCCTTTACCACATATTGACATGTTGGTTGACAATACAGCAAAATCCAAAGTTTTCTCATTCATGGACGGATTTTCGGGATACAACCAAATCAAGATGGCACCTGAAGATATGGAGAAAACAGCTTTCATCACCCCCTGGGGAACGTTCTGCTACCGCGTTATGCCTTTTGGACTAAAGAACGCAGGGGCAACTTATCAAAGAGCCATGACTATACTTTTTCACGACATGATGCATAAGGAAGTGGAAGTCTATGTGGATGACATGATTGCCAAATCAGAAAATGAGGAAGATCACATACGGAATCTGACAAAGTTATTTCAACGATTACGGAAGTTTCAGCTTCGCCTGAATCCCAACAAGTGTACCTTTGGTGTCTACTCAGGAAAACTCCTTGGTTTCATCGTCAACAAACGAGGAATTGAAGTAGATCCAGATAAAGTCAAGGCAATTCAAGAAATGCCTTCACCCAGAACCGAGAAACAAGTTAGAGGATTTCTTGGACGTCTGAATTACATCTCAAGATTCATATATCTCATGACTACAACTTGTGCTCCAATTTTCAAACTTCTACGGAAAAATCAAAGTTGCGTCTGGACAGACGATTGTCAGAAAGCGTTCGACAGCATTAAGGAATATCTGCTCGAACCACCTATCATGTCTCCTCTAGTGGAAGGAAGACCTTTGATAATGTACTTAATCATCTTAGAAGATTCCATGGGTTGTGTCCTTGGACAGCAAGACGAGACAAAAAGAAAAGAGCATGCCATCTACTACCTGAGCAAGAAATTCACTGACTATGAATCCTGCTACTCCACGCTCGAGAAAACCTGTTGTGCTTTGGCCTGGGCTGCCAAGCGTCTCCGCCAGTACATGATTCGACATACTACTTGTTTGATTTCCAAGATGGATCCAATCAAGTACATCTTTGAGAAGCCTGCCTTAACAGGGAGAATTGCCCGTTGGCAGATGTTGTTATCAGAATACGACATTGAGTATCACGCTCAAAAAGTCGTGAAAGGAAGCATCCTAGCTGAGCACCTGGCTCACCATCCCCTCAATGGTCATGAATCAACCAGTTTTGACTTTCTGGACGAGGACGTTATGTACCTCAAGATGAAAGATTACGACGAGCCACTACCAAACGAAGGACCTGAGATAGGAACCCAGTGGGGCTTAATTTTTGACAGAGCCGTCAATGCTTATGGACGAGGAATTGGGGCAATCATTGTTACCCCTCAAGGTACCCATATTCCGATTACCGCTAGATTAACTTTCAAATGCACAAACAATGAGGCCGAATATGAAGCTTGCATCATGCGTCTCGAAGAAGCCATAGATCTAAGAATCAAACACTTGGATGTATACGGAGATTCTGCTTTGGTCATTAATCAAATCAAAGGAGAATGGGAAACACGCCAACCTGGGCTAATCCCTTACAGAGACTACGCGAGAAGATTGTTACCATTCTTCGACAGGGTAGATTTTCATCACATTCCTCGTGAAGAAAACAACTTGGCTGATGCATTAGCCACACTCTCTTCCATGATTAGGATAAATCATTGGAATGACATTCCTCAAATTGATGTCATGCGCCTGGATAGGCCCGCTCACGTTTTCACAGTAGAAGCAATCATCGACGACAAACCGTGGTATCACGACATCAAAAACTTTCTTCAAAGGCAAGAGTACCCTCTTGGGACATCAAAGAAAGATAGAAAAACTTTGAGAAAGTTAGCTGGCAGATTCTTCCTGAATGAAGATGTTCTGTACAAGAGAAATTTCGACATGGTCCTGCTCAGATGCATTGACAAGAAAGAAGCAGAAACACTCATGCGAGAAATACATGAAGATTCCTTTGGTACTCACACCAATGGACACACCATGACAAGGAAAATACTGAGAGCAGGATATTATTGGCTGACGATGGAGTCAGATTGCTACCAGTATGCAAAGAGGTGTCACAGATGTGAGATCTAGGCCGATAGAATTCATGTGCCACCATCTCTTCTCAACATACTCTCTTCCCCTTGGCCTTTCTCCATGTGGGGAATCGACATGATCAGAATGATCGAGCCAAAAGCGTCCAACGGACATCGCTTCATCTTGGTAGCCATAGACTATTTCACCAAGTGGGTTGAAGTAGCTTCGTATGCAAACGTCACAAGACAAGTTGTCGTCAGGTTTATCAAGAATGGCATCATCTGTCGCTACGGCATTCCTAGCAGGATAATCACTGACAATGGGTCAAATTTGAATAACAAAATGATGAAGGAACTTTGTGAAGAATTCAAGATTGAACATCATAACTCATCTCCTTACAGACCAAAGATGAATGGAGCTGTAGAAGCAGCTAACAAAAACATTAAGAAAATAATTCAGAAAATGGTCATCACTTACAAAGATTGGCACGAAATGCTCCCGTTTTCTCTTCACGGTTACCGTACATCTGTACGTACTTCGACTAGAGCAACTCCTTTCTCCCTTGTATATGGCTTAGAAGCAGTCCTACCCATAGAGGTTGAGATCCCATCAATGAGAGTCTTGATGGAGGCAAAATTAACAGAAGCCGAGTGGTATCAAAGCAGATTCGGTAAGTTGAATTTAATCGAAGAAAAGCGCATGACAGCTTTATGCCACGGACAGCTATATCAACAAAGAATGAAGAAGGCTTTCGACAAAAAGGTTCGACCTCGCGCGATCAAAGAATGCGACCTTGTACTCAAAAAGATTCAATCTTTTCTCACAGATTCGAGAGGGAAATGGACTCCAAATTATGACGGCCCATACGTGGTCAAGAGAGCTTTCTCAGGAGGAGCCTTAATACTCACGACTATGGATGGAGAAGAATTCACTCGTCCTGTGAACGTCGATGCCGTCAAGAAATACTTCGCCTAAATAATTAAAAGAACAGCTCGCTAAGTTGAAAACTCGGAAAGAGCGGCTTAGGCAAAAAAGAGCGTCTCGGTGAATCGAAAACCCGAAAGGGCGATTCAGGCAAAAGTAAGAGACATAAAAAATATATAATCAGTCCTGGTAGACTTAAAACCCGAAAGGGGTAGTCCATGCAAAAATTAGGGATATATGGCAAGTAACTGTGTTCAGGACAAACTTGATCATTCAGAAAATCCATAGCGAAGTATTCATCATCAGTAGGTCATCTTCTACGAAGTACGAATACAGCGCAACTCGGAGTGGAAGGGAAAGATAACGGTCGTCACGTTTCATCGTAGCCCTTTTCCCGAAAATTATCAATTTCCAACTTTGTAAATACTCCATGGAATCAAACATTTGGCTGATTACCATTTCATAAATAATAATTCGAGCCTTGTGCCTTTTCTTTGCAATCGAGTCTTATTCAGCTTCTTAAAATGCATTTTTAAGTTTAAACAGTCATTTTCTTGAAACAAAAAGTTTTCATAAAATAAAATGAATTTACTTACAAAATAAAGGTGAAATTTCTTTCTAAAGGTTTACAATCAATAGGAGGAATACGAACAGTTGTTCCAAGAACGGTTGAGGCTCCGGGAACAAGTTTCTCCATGAGATCGCTTTACGAACATCTCCCAATGACGGATCTTCACTTCAATTCATATCACTCACTTCAAACAGCGGGCAACCAGTAACCAATCCCCAATGGAGTGCAAACTACATTTTTCAAGAAGAAGACATCTTCTGATCAACAAAGATTCGAGTCGTATCATAGGATTTCGCATCCGCGACAATTCTGTTCACATTCACTTTACATTTTATAATCATCAAAATATTCATGCATGCTTTACATAACTGCATAGTTAGCATAGTCTAGTTAGGCTTTGATCTTGTTATTGCCCGAGTCACTTGGGCATATACTTGAGCTTCCCCTGCAAAGTCGTGAAAGAATTTTCTTCTTGAGAGAGAAAGTTCATACGCCCGAATTTCCCCAAGAGGTTAACAAATGGTGGTCTTCCTCAAGAAGATAGTTTATTTACTTTGAGAAATCCCCAGTAAGTTGGCAAAAGGAAGATAGTTTGGTCACTTTTGGGATTCCCTAACCAAGATTCTCTGACAAATCGATAGTTGGCAGTCTTCTCCGGAAGATAATTTGTCTGCTTTCGAACTTCCCCGGCAGAGTTGACGAATGGCAGTTTTTCCTCCTGGAAAATAGTTGGGTAATTCCCCAGCACGGTCAATAGATGGCAGTCTTCGTCAAAGAAAATAATTTAGATTCTCCAGCAGTCGATGAACGGTAGTCTTCCTCCGGAAGACAGTTTGTTCACTTCCAAGGCTTTCTCAGCATAAGTCGATGAATGGTAGTTTTCTACCCGAAGACAGTTCGTCCACTTTCAAGCAAAGTCATTAGCTCCTAAAAAGGATGCATGATCATGTTGGAAGGAAATCATGATGAAGTTTCTTAATTGCCATCAAATGGTATCTCTCCGACAAGTTCTGGTGAGAAGTTTGAAGAAGAAACAAACCCTTGGAGATTTTCTCTTTATATGAGATATCGTCCAAAAAATGATGAAGTTTCTTAGTTGCCATCAAATGGTATCTCTCCGACAAGTTCTGGTGAGAAGTTTGATGAAGAAACAAACCCTTGGAGATTTTCTCTTTATATGAGATATCGTCCAAAAAATGATGAAGTTTCTTAGTTGCCATCAAATAGTATCTCTCCGACAAGTTCTGGTGAGAAGTTTGATGAGGAAACAAACCCTTGGATATTTTCTCTTCATCCGAGATATCTTCCAAAAGATTATGAAGTTTCTTAGTTGCCATCAAATGGTATCTCTCCGACAAGTTCTGGTGAGAAGTTTGATGAGGAAACAAACCCTTGGAGATTTTCTCTTCATCCGAGATATCTTCCAAAAAATGATGAAGTTTCTTAGTTGCCATCAAATGGTATCTCTCCAACAAGTTCTGGTGAGAAGTTTGATGAGGAAACAAACCTTTGGAGATTCTCTCTTTATCTGAGATATTGTCCAAAATCACAACAAGGACCCGCTTCGCGATTTAGACATCCGAAATGAGGGGAGGTTGTTTACCTTTTTCTAAGTATCAATACTTAGTTAAAGAAGATGGATCGCGCATTTTGCATTGCCAACCATTCACCAGAATTTGCATAACACATTTCTACAGGAGTTTGTCTCCCTATCCCCCGCCGAGTGCGACAACGGGATCAAGTCATGCAGAAGGATTTTATTATCGCTGCGACATCTCAAGGACGCCCAAAATTCGGGCATTCTTTGATATTTAAGTCCCTTTCATGCAGGAGAGATTAAGATGTCAATCTTTCTCCCTCCGGATGAAAGAAACTTAAATAGGGGCATCTGTCATACCCTAATTTTGACCCCCCTGAGATGTCACACCTTCAGGCATTTCATCAAACTCAAGACAAGTACTTAGAGCAGTCCTTCTTTCATATGGTACCTAATCAAGGATGCTCAAGGACAAAGGAGTTCAGGCAAAGGATCAATCAATATGAGAAGGAATTATGATACAATCATGGGACTCAGATGATTCATTTACCCACCTATGTTGATTAGACATCAGTCATCAGGGCTCAGGTTTGCTCAGATCACCAGGCTAGGGTTTTGAGCCCATCAAGGACTAAGATCAGGGACCACATTTGGGAAACCCTAAAAAGCCCCAGGGTATCACTCAAGGGATTCAATCATCTTCAAATGATGCATATGACAATGTCCATTACGCATTGTACTTCAATTCAAGATCTACAGTCATCAATTTCATCTGGTCGACAATTAGGGTTTTTGACCTAATTTACCTGGACAGTTGACTTCTAATCAGGACATGGGTCTATAACTCAAAACATGACTCAAGAGCTTCTAGTACCTCAATATAATCCATTCATATCACTCATCTGAGGAGGAGGACTTGATTCATTACCAAAGTCCAAGATTTCACTTCATCTAGAAAAAGTCAACTATACAAGATCACCTTTGACTTTTAAGATTATTGGCCAAACCATGACTTTTAAGGATCAATATAATCAACATATGATTATTGAAGTCATTTGACCAAAGAAAATCAAGAAAATTCATCAAGGATCAAAAAGTCAACAAAAAGTCAAACTAGTGCATTTTGACCTAGTTCATGGATCTCAAAATTTCACTTACACAACTCAAAAAACTTCCAACATGAAAGTTGTAGATCTCATCAAATAAAACAAATTCTCACAAGGGAACTTTTTTCAAGAGATCAATCATTTAAGAGATATGAACTTTGGAAGTTATAGGTCATAAAAAACTTAGAAAAATTCTAAGTGTTTTAACCTAGTTTTCTTCAAACTTTGGGCCTGTTTTTCTCAAATTTCCCAAATGATTTTGAAGAGACTCCAAACTAATGAATTGAAGTACATGTTAAGGGCTTTCCAAATTATTCTCAACCATCTCCAAATTCATTTTGAGCTAAGAGTTATGATGATTCAAAGTAGGGCTCATGAAGTGAAATTATAGGTCATGTACCATTTTGAAACATTGCAAATTTGTGCAAATGACTTCACTAATGGATGCTACACGACCCATAACACATAAGTAAAGATGCCATGCATTCATTTTCACCATGGCATGAGGATTGGAGAATATTCCCAAAACAAGAACATGTGATTATGTAATGATTACATTTGGGAATTTATGGCAAATGGATGAATCACCAAAGGAATCTTCTCACCAACAAATTGGAACACTCCTCTGCATCAGAAATGTCCCCTAAGATCAAATAAGATCAATGGATAAGGAGCTAGCTCGAGTTTGCCATCACTACATTTGCAAGATTCCTTGAATTTCTTCATGGCCAAGAAACCAAAACTACCTCACTAAGAAAGCTCACTCTCTTCAATCTGTACAGAGATCTTTGCCTATAAATACAAGTGAATTCCTCAGTATTAAGGACACCAAAGCAACTCTAATTCTTGCTTTCTCTTTCTCTCCCTCTTGCTTATGGTTTTCAAGAGTTCTTTGGCAAGAAGAATCGAATTCTTCAAACCAGAGCTTTTCTTTTGAAAGTAAGCTTTCTAACATCTCAAGGAGGTTCATTACAGGTGATCTAAGCACCTGGATCACTTCTGTAAGTGCAAGAACACCATAGTCACTTTCATTTTGAAGCTCGAGCAGTTGGAGGTCTGTAGAACAAATTGGATGGTGTCAAGCAAGTCCAAGCATTCAAACACTTTCCTTGGAGTGTAGTGAAGCTATCCAGATGGTCGCAGCTCATCTGTAGGTGCAGAATCATCATCCTCAATTCCTACTTGAAGCTCAAGCAAGAGGGGTCGGGTAGATCAGTTCAGAGGTTTTCAAAGCAATCCGAGTGCCCAGATAGCATCAACAAGGTCCCAGGAAGCTTTTGCAATCATTCACTCAAAGCTAGAGGCTCTCCATCATCATCACGACCTTCAGTTTCAGAGGTAAGTTTTTGAACTCTACCTCTTTAATTTATGCACTCTTTGTGATAAAACTCAATATCATTTCATTATGCATCATCAGAGGATTAAAAACCCTCTATCATCATCCATTTATCTTTCAATATAGTCATTTAATTTGATTTTCAAATTTTAGGGTTCTTCACGTTTTATAGTTAATCCATTAGATGTAGTTAATATAAATCTGTGTTAATTACATATTTGAGTTCTTGAGGAAATTTAGAGTGAAATCCATGTTTACATCGCCTTGTTTGGTTGAGAATTGAGCAAGTTAGAAAATTCAAAATCTTCAAGCTTGAGGTTGAAGACGACCATGGTTGTGGCGCGCAAAATTCAAATCCAAGGGCAGAGTTTATTTTATTTTGAATGGTATGCGTTTTATAAATGAATTCATCGTTTGCCCTAGTGGCCTCACATGCGCTCTTAGTCTCCTCGTGCCTCTAGTCTGGGGTTCGAATCCCCCTCGCCCTAGACTTTTTGGTTCTTTTATTTTTCAAACATTTCTAACTCATTTTGAAACAAAACCAACTACGCGCGTGTTATAGTCACCAACTGAGGCTTGGCCCAGTGGTATTATTTTGAATATGTGACCATAATGGCGTGGGTTCAAGCCTTGGTGGAGACAAACTTATTTTTTTATCACTAATTTCCTTTATTTTCTTCACAACTTCACACAATTATTTCACCTATCAAATTAAGTCATTTTCACTTTATTTTTCACACACTTCTTATTTAATATATCTATTTTGAGAATATACCAAAAAATCATAAAAAATATATTATTTTAATATGTTTTAATTAGGTTTAAAATCACATATCTTTAAGTATGTTTTAATACTTTAAAAATATAATTTTCACTTGATTTTCAAAACCTAATCTCTTATAAATATCTTTGTGATAAAACCCTAATTATTTAGGTCTTAATCAGGTATAGACTTTGTCTTTACTCTAATTAAGTTGATTTTCCGTCAATTTTCAAAACTGTATTTACAAAATCTTCTTTCTATATTCAAAACATTCTTCTGGTATTTGAAGGGCATTATTCCCGGTGAAACTCTTCAGATACCTATGCTGGTAAGGCTTTGTACATACATCTTCAAAGGCCTCCACTCCATCCAAGTTAGGCTTTACAAGCTTTCAATTTACAGTCTTTATTTAAATTACTGTCAAATATAAATTGTTTATATATTTTTGTTTAGGACTACGTCTGAGTATAAACCTTAGGAAAGTTAAACTATATATATATTATAGGACTATGGCCTAGGATTGAGAATGTCTTCCCGGTGAAGGCTCTTTCCTAATTATAGATCTTTAGTTCAAACCCTCAAGATGAATTATTCCTGGTGAAACATCTTGAAAAGCCTTAGAACCCAAACTAGGACACATCCACCAAAGAGGAATTATTCCCGGGGAAACCTGTAACGCCCGGAAAAATAAGTATATGTTTGATTTGGACGTTTGTGACGTTTATTGGAATTTTACCGTTTTTGGAGTCGTTTCAGTCGGTATTAGTTCGGAATGGCGGGCTAATATTTAATTGAAGGTTTTCATATTTTTGGTACTGGAAATATTATTAAGGTAATATTCTGCGTTTTGGGGTTTTTCTGAGCAATTGAGTTTAGACCGTAAAGTAGATATTTTGTTGAGATATTTTGGAGAAGTAGGGGGAGATAGAAAAGAATATAAGAAAAGAATATAAGAAAAGAAAAGAAGAAAGAAAAACAGAAAGGAAAGAAAGAAGAGAAAGAAAGGAAGAGGAAAAAGGAGAAGAAGGAAAAGAGGAGGAAAAGTGGAGATTGGTGGTTTTTCATCCGAATCGAGTTCCGATCGTCGCTATAGTCGGGTAAGGGGGTGAATCTAATTTATCTTGAATGTATGATTCTTATAGTTTTGTTCTTGTTTTTGTTCTTGTTCTTCTTGTTCCAATTTCCATAACTTTCTTGTGTGGTCTTTGTTTGATCTAAGTTTGTTTGAGACTGATTGTATGATGATTAAATGATATCCTTGTTGTGTTATGGTGATTGATCATGCTTTCTTTTCCTTTTCCATGGCTTGATTGAGTTTGAAGAAAAGGTTAGGTTTTGAGAAAAGATTGATGAATCATCCATGAAAAGTTTGATGTTAGGTTGTTTCTATAGTATGTATGTGTTGTATTGGTGTTATAATGATGTTTTGGAGTGGTTTTGGTGGGTATAAGGGGCTTGAGACAGTTCTGGTTCGTGCTGGTTTTTTCTGGGTTTCCGCAGGTCCGCTGAGCGGAGGGGGGTCCGCTAAGCGGAGGTTCTTTTGCAGAACAATCTCTGTGAGGGTCCGCTGAGCGGAGCTCAAGCGGACAACAACATTTTCTGTTTTTCCAAACTTTGAAACTTCGTAACTCCTGAACCGTAACTCCGATTTTGTCGCCGTTCGAAGCGTTGGAAAGCTAACGCAATGAACTATACTATGACTTAATGAAATGATTAATAGGATGTAGTATCCTATTATTTTTATTAGGATTTAGTGATAGAACTATGTAGGGTTAACTTATGAAGTATGTTTATGTTTTCCAAACTTTGGAAGGTCGTATCTTTTAACTCGGGTGTTCGTTTTATGTGTTGTTTGAAACGTTCGGAAGCTATTTCCATGTTCTATATGATGATGTAGGATGTAGTAGTGGTTGGTTGATTTTCATAAATGGTTTTGTGAACTAGTGTATGATAAATCATGATGATGTGTTATGTATTAACGAATGTTCATTCTTGATATGTGACGATGTTTGGTTGTTTGTTGTTAACATGATGTGTGGCCTTATGGCAAGTAATTGTTGTTATGAGGATGATGTATTATCATTGTTGAATTGTTGTTATTACAACTTGTTGTTGATGTATTGATGAAGTTGTGGGCCGATGGCCAATATTAACTTGATGTGTATAAGTGTGTTATACGTTCATCTATGCCGATGTGGCCAGTATGTTTTGACGGTGAATGTGTGCTTATTAATGCCTGTGTGGTAATTATGGTGTGATGTAATTGATAACGATGTTATTAATTGGTGATGTATCCTTTTGGATAGAATATAAACGATGTAACGTGAATGTATGATCGTGTTATATTGTTGATGATGTTGTTGTCATGTAATAGAGTCATATATTTGCGCATCATAACATTTCAATACGTTAATGGCGGAATGCTGTTAACAGATGGCCTGCGGGCATTGGTTACCAGTAGGAGCTTAATGCTCGGTAACGGTATATTAGCCTGAGTGGCAAGAGGTCATCAGTGGGAGCTACATGTTCGATGACGACAGCCTGCGGGCTTCCTGAGTGGAATAAAGTCCCAGCATAATGCTCGGCAGGTGTATTTGTCATAATGACAAGGAGGAGTTTTACTCCAGATTTGGTACCACATGCATATCTATAGTCGAGTCTCATTCATCATCGTCTGTCTTTATAATTTATGTTATTATTCATGTGTCGCATTACTTATATATTGATTGTGGTTGACTTAGTAGATTACTTTGTTGTATGATTCTTGATGATACTTGTTGGCATTACTATATTTATCATGCTTTTCATTATGAATTATATTCTCACCCTTCTGCTGATTTGATGCTTGAGTGGCATCCTGCAGATTAGCCGCTTTGGGAGTCTTTTGGAAGAGGTAGTTCTCCAGTTGGTCTTGTCGGTCGCTCTGATATGTAACACTGGGTAGTCGGGAGTCTGTTGTTATTTATTTGTATATGACTCTTTTGAACATGTATATGTGATAACGTGCCATTGTGTATTGTAAACACTTTATTTTGGAAAACTCCTCTTTGAGAGTGAGAGTTATACGTATATATATATATATATATGTTCATATCTTCCGTGTGTTATGTATCATGTTATTGGCAGGTGTGTATGCTTTTGGCATCGGTGATGTCCGTTTGTTTTCAAGGTGTTTGTTTGGTTACTTAGTGTAACATCCTAATTGTGTTGTATGAAATTTTAATACTCTGATATTTTCTTGCCTAAATGCTTTGGGTAGAATTGGGGTGTTACAAAACCTCTTACCCATTTGCTTAGAGCCAAAATAAGTTCAAAATCACATAGCTTTCTCTTGTGCTATAACAAGGACCCTCGATTAGCCTCCTCTTGGGCTTTGTACAAGGACCCACAGGCTTCTTAAAAGTATATTTCCAGCTTACTCTTGAGCTTGTATACAAGGACCCATCAGGTTTCTTATAAACATAGGAACAGGTCTTTAGTCACCTTTTAGCCTACCCTGGTGAGTTTCTTCCATTCTTAAAACCATACTTTAAACAAGCTAAGATTGTCTCAATCTCAGTATTGAGTACACTTTTTGGAAAGAGAGACATGGACAGTCTCTGTCACCCTTATTCTCAATCTACAAAAAATTTCTCCTTAGTAGAGTCTAGGATCCATAGTTGTCTATCCTTAGTCAGTGTCAGCCTTAATCTTGGGCTTTAAACAAGAAGTCTCAAATAGATAATCCTTCTGCCATCATTCTAATTCCCTGGAAAGGGTTAGCCTCCATTAATTCCTTCATTTTAATAAAACTCCCTGGAAAGGGTTAGCTTCCAAAAATTCAACTCTTAAAAAGATAATCTCACAAGCTGAGACAAAACCCCTGGAAAGGGTTAGCCTCCAAAATCAGTCCTCTAAAGTCATAATTCCCTGGAAAGGCGTAGCTTCCAAAAATTCAACTTTTAAAAGATAAAATTTCATTTAAGGTCAGTCTCAGTCAATAAAAACCAATTCCCCTGTAGAGTCTACTTTAGGTCAACTACTCAAACAAATTACCAGTAGAGTCAATATTCAAACTTGGGTCTTTCATTCATCAATTCCTGTTTAACAGAAGCACAATCCTCAGTAGGGTCACCCTTAGGATAATCCTCAACAGAGTCAAAATCCCCTCTGAGTCAAAGATCCCACACTGGTAGACTTTTCTTTTTTTAAAAAAGTCAGCATCAACCTTGGGCTTTGTACAAGGCACATACTCCCTTTAAAGTCAAAACCCTATCATAGGTATCCCCCTAGAGAGTCAGCCACAACCTTTGGCTTTGTACAAGGCAGATAATAGAGTCTCCCCAGTAAGTCCTTCACCTTCAAGTAGCCACAACCTTGGCTTTGTACAAGGCAGAAAAACCATATTTTTCCTGTGTCAAAAGATTCCAAACCTTTAGGATCTTTTCCCCATAGAGTCATCCATACTCAGTTTCCTCAACAGTCAGCCACAACATTGGGCTTCATACAAGGCAGAAAATAATATATTCTCCAATTAAGAGTCAGACACAATTCTGGGCTTTGTACAGAACACTAAATATAATCCATCAAATAAACACTCTCCAACTAGAGTCAGCCTCAATTCTGGGCTTGGTACAGAACACAAAATTTCTTAGTTTAAGTTAATTCCCAGTAAAGTCATCTCCTAGAGTCAATAAAATCAATCAAAAAAAGCCTCAAGCTTGGGCCTCATACAAGCCAACTAAAGTCAAATCTTTCATACAGTAGATAGACATAGCTTATCTCTATAGAGAGATCTTTCTCCTATCTCACCACATTCAAACAAACAAACATTACATTTTAATTTTAATCAGTCTCCCATTTAGGACTTTGAAAGACATGCTCTGGCCAGTTAACCCAGGCATATGTAACTTTCCCTAATTTGGTTGAGCACCTTTCTTTCATTCAAGACGCAGTTGACTAGTATACTTGCACATACACAAGTAAGGTCCCCCTCTTGAATGAAATGAATTCAGCTTTTCTGTCACTCTTTTAATGTTTGTGGTGGAATAGTAGAAATACCTCTCTGTAAAGATAATTTCATGTCTCTTTACTGTAAACAGAGATTTAATTCCAGCTTCAACCATGAGCTTTAAGCAAGGCACCAAAAATAATTAATTTTCCTAATTAGTTCCCCGAACTACAAAAAGCTCTGACTTCCATTAGGGATATGTAGGCATGAGGTTCACAAGGAATCTCAGCGAGCTAATAAAAAACCAAAAATAGTTAGTCTGTCCGTCTTCTTTTTAATTCAATTCAATTCCTTCTCCTAATACAAAGGAGAAACTTTCCCAATCAATAAGCAACAAACACAAACACATAGACACAGAGAAGGTTCCCGTAGGCTATGTTTGGGAGTTTGGAGGGGAAAGGAGAGGAGGGCTTTGAAAAATAGGAAGAATTGGGTGAAAAGGATAAAAAGATTTTGGGTAGGAGGGTTTTGGAGGGTTTGAGTTTATTCATAACACCAAAAACCCCATAAAATGGGGGAACTCAAAAATTGTATTGAAGGAGGTTTTTAAGGGTTTTGAAGGGCTTACATAAATTTTACAAATATATTTTAGGTTGTTATAGTATTCTAAAAATTAAAAATTTAGTAATGATAATGACTCTTTTATCATTCTAAACAAAATCATTTTTTCAAAATATGTCAAATATTTTCCTGTATTTTTTTAAAATTTCATTTTTGGAAGCCTTCCCCTCCCCTCCCCTTCAAACTCCCAAACATAGCCGTAGAGTACTACGGATATGTAGGGTGCTTAAAACCTTCCCTATGTATAACCGACCTCCCGGACTCCAGAATTTCTAGTCTAGGTGAATCCCCACACTTATCAAACTCCTAGGGTTTATTTGAGATCTTTTTCCCCTTCCTCTTTCATAGGATAATTAAAAAGTTTGTGTGATATCGTAGGAAGAACTGAAACAAAATTCATCCCGCCACGGGCGCATTCTCCTTCCAAATTTTGCGTAAAAGGTCTAGCGCGCCGTCCTCCCAAGTGAAACGGGGAGGTAAAAAAAAATGACACCACACAATCCATCGCCCTTCCCCAGCAAGTCTTCCCATTGGAACTCCTTGACCAATCATTTCGATCCCTACATAGTTTTCTTTTCGTCTTCATATCCCCAGCATTATCATTCATGCATTCATAAGCATAGCATGTCATTGCACCGCAGGGCAAAATTCAGGTCTTTTGGTATTTAATTCTCTTCCGCCACTGATATCTTGAAGACTAAAGTCGTTCAAGCTATCTGGCTAAAGAAAAATAAATGGGGGCATCTGTCATACCCCAATTTTTGCCCTAGTAATTTTCATATGCATAATCAAATATTTGATGACAAATTTGTTATTATTGAAATTAATATTTCCTTTAATAATTAAATTTATTATTAATTAAATTAGTATTGTAAATAAGATTTTCTTTTTTTATCTTTTAATTAAATTTGCATTATAAAATAAGTTTATATTAAATATTTGCACCTTTTATCTTTATAATAATAATAATAATAATAATAATAATAATAATAATAATAGTTTTAATAATATGTTGAGTTTTATTACATTAGTTCAAGTGGTTATTCATCAGTAAAAAAACAAAATTGCAAACAAAAGGGATATTTTTTTCCAAACTCAAATGATTCCAAAATTTTGCTCTACTCCACCAACTTTCCTGCTGCCCAACCTGCATTATGTAGTCTCTATCACTCTCTCCAAAAACTGAATTTTTTATGCATGTAACATGTTTTTGCAAGTTAATACCCAATAAACCATTCTTTTGGGATAAATTCCCAATATACCATGTTTTCAAGAAAGTTTCGTTTATGGTATAAAGGCTCCGCCAATTGGTTGGGCGGAGGTGTGTAAACTTTTTTCAACTTTTTTGGATCCGCCAATGGGAAGGGCGGAAGTGTTAAAATTTTAAGAGGCTCCGCCCATTGCTATGTCGGAAGCCTTAAAACGTTTTTTTTTTTTCTAATTCTAGTTTTTGAATATATATATGTTAATGATTTTTTGTTTTAAATTTAAAAATTAATACAATTAATTTTTTTAATTTTAAAATAAATTGAATTAAAATATATTAAATAACATTTATATAAATAAAATATTTTTAATTGATAAATTAAGTTACAATGCAATTAAGAAAAATAAAATTACAATAAAGTAAAGTAAACGGTATTTAATTGCCACCTCGACCTAGTCGGCGTAACCGTTGGTTGGTTCCACAATTAGGAGGATGTCCATCTCTCGTACTTCTTCTACGAGGCCCTTCATCATTTGCAGGTTGAGTAGAAGGACCTATCTGAAATTAAATAATAAAATAATCAAAAGCTCCGCCCATTGCAGTGGCGGATCTGAAATTAAAAAATAAAATATTTAAAAGCTCCGCCCATTGCAGTGGCGGATCTGAAATTAAAAAATAAAATATTTAAAAGCTCCGCCCATTACAGTGGCGGATCTGAAATTAAATAATAAAATATTTAAAAACTCCGCCCATTGCAGTAGCGGTACTGATAATTGCAGTGATATACCAGTATTTAAAATTTATAATTAATAATAATATGATTAATATATAATAAAATAATTTAATTAAATTATACAAATTTTTATAAACATGTGAAATTAAAATTATATTTTATTATAATATTTTTCATATATATTATTGGTTTATTATTAATTATAATATTTATTATATTATTTAAATTTGTTTTTAATTTAATTAAAATTTAAAAAAAAAAAATCCGAAACACTGCTCCGCCCATTCAAAGGGCGGATGTTCCTAAAAAAAGAGAGGCTCCGCCCATTCAAAGGGCGAATGCTCTATAAAACAGTTTTTTTTTTTTTGAAAACATGGCATATTAGGAAAAAGTTTGAAAAATATGGTATAATGGGTATTAGTTTCTAAAAAGATGACAGGACAGTAAAAAATTCCCAAAAACTTGCACATAGGATGCCAAACATTACACAAAAATGGATACACACAAACTGCATCAAGAAAGCTAGAACCAGCATACTAAAACAGTTCAAATTTATCAGAATTTCCCCCCAAAACCTATTCCAATCTCTCTATAAAAACGGAGGCAGCACACAGTAATGGGAGGGGGCAAAAAACGAGGAACAAACAGTTAAATTCTGAGAAAATTCATCTTTTCAAACACCATTCAAATCATCCCTAACCGATTGACTCTAACACACCAACCTTCAATTCATTCAACCCTGTATCACCCGGTTCAGTTGACCACATCACTGAGCCTAACCACCAAACTACACTCAACACCACCTTGCTTCTCATCATCAACATAACCGTAAAACCCATAACCTGCAAAAAATATCTCCTACACCAAAAACTCTACTTCAGAACATCTCATCCTCATCGCACACACTCACGCTCATTAGACACAACAACATAACAGAATCGCGGCAACAAAACTCACAGAGCAGTCACGCATAAATCAGAGGAGTAGATCGAAAAGGTGAGCAAGCAAGCTTGAGAAAGAACGTACCTGTAGTTTATTTATGCTTTCATTTAATTTCTTTCAACCACTTGTAATCTATAATACCATTTCCATAGTGATTGGGGATCGATTTGGGGTTTTAGGGATTGTTGGGGTTTGGATTTTGTTTGTTTGTTTGCTTTCAAATTAACTTCCATAGTAGAACGTCACGAGAAAGAGACCGAGAGAGAATCGTGAGATTTCGTTTGAGCTTGAAAGCTCCATCCATGGCGAATCGCGAGAGATCGATGATGATAATGATGCTTTGTTGTCTTGTTTTTTTTTTTTTGAAACGCAGTGAAGAAATCGTGAGAGAGGCGGAGAGTTCTTCTTGTTTTTATTCACGATGAAAGTTGAAAGAGCAGAGAGAGTAGAAACGTGAGAGCCGTTTGATGCTAAGGTTTTTTTTTTTTTAGGGTGTGTTTGGTTGAGAAGTGAAAATAAAAAGAGAGTAATAAATGAGAAAGAGTATAAGAAGAGAGAAGTAGGTAAGAAATAGACTAGATTTAAGATTTTGTTTGTTATAAGAGAAAAATGAGAGAAATGGAAGAGAAAGAAGTGTAGCTAATTTTTGAAATGTCAAAAATGCCCATAAATTTAAATATAAAATAATAAGTTTGCTAGTAGTTAAATAAGGGCTGAAATGCAAATATAAAAGTAATTCTTTTACTGAGTCTATTTCTTCGCCCTTTCTCTTCAAATGTGGAGAGAACAAAAAATATGTGGACCCCACATGATTTAAGTCTCTCTCCCCTATTTCTTCTATGCTCCAAGTAAGAGATAAGAGATAACATGTTTCTCTTCAACTTCTCTCTCTTCTTAATATCTCTTCTTAAAATCTACTATACCAAGCACATCCTTAGGGTTTGCAAGGGTTTGGGCCTGTCCAGTATGATTTATCTCCATTTCATCACCGCCTGCTTGATGAACAAACCCACCCCATCGTTGCAAGTTTGGGCCATGAAGCAAGGCCTAATTGTTGGGCCATTATTTGAAAAATAAAACTCTTATTATTTTCTTTTTTTGGATTAATTAGTTAAAGAGTTATTTGGTTAGTTAATTCTATTACTTAAATCTTTACCTTTGAATTGATTATTTAAATTTATTTAACTAATTAATTGTATTAGTTAACTTTTAATTATTTTAATTAATTAAGTCGAATGCTTTTTAACTAATTAACGGATCTTTCAAAACCTCAAAAATAAACTTTTGTTCAAATAAAATACTCGATCCAACATCGAGTCCATTTCATAACTTCTCACAAGAAAACTTTAAATCAATTTAAACCCATTGCTTCATTTGCCCGAGTGTGAAGCCTTTATTTGCTCAAGTGCAAAACTTCACCCAAGTGCGAATTTCATTTCAAAGTTTGTCTTTTCCGCCCAAGTGCGATTAGACCCATTTCATAAATAAAATCAAAACCCTAAAATGCTTGATCCAACGTTAAGTTGTTAATACAAAAGCTTCTTAATCAAAAGATCGAGTGACAATTGGAGTACACCTCTTGAACATCTTGATCTTTTGAATCAAAACACATTAATTAAAAGGACAACAAGTGACAATTGGACTCGCTTCCTTTTGAATACCTTGGGTAAAGACGCGCTAGAAGAACTCCTATGATCAAACCTTTACTATAAGTCTGTAAAAATCATTTTTACTAACTTGGATAACAAGTGACCATTGGATTCGCATCCTTTCGAATATTTTGGGTGAACAACATGCTAGGAGCACACCTATGCTCAAAATGTTCACTATTCTTCCATTCTAAAATCAATCTACCCAAACTCGTAGTTCTTCTGAACTACCATCGCTCTGATTCTTCGTTGAAGATATGTAGGCACAAGATGCGATTTCTTGGCGAGCACACTAAAAAAACATAATTTCATAGTCCCAAACTACGAATGCTCTGACTTTCCCATTGCACAAGGGAATACGTAGGCACAAGATGCGATGTCTTGGGGAGCTCCATAATAAAAAACCAAAAAACATGTTCTTTATCTTAATAAAATAAACATAGACTTAAGCTAACTCTCTATTGCGAAACAACTAAATGAGTCCCATCGGGTACGATGGAGGTAAGGGATGATAATACCTTCCCCTTGCTTAACCGACTCCCGAACCCAAATTTTGGTTGCGAAGACCATCTTATCCATTGTTATCATTTCCCATGGGTTTTATCAATATTTTCTCTTTCCCTTTGGAATAAATAAAATTTTGTGGCGACTCTGTTTGTTCCTTCGTGGTGCGATTTTTTTGGCCGCGACAATTACGGATTAGGATTTTTCATCCCATCAACGCCCTAAGTCCATTGACTTTGAAGAGGAATTAGACCTCTAAACTTGTAATTCAGAGAAAATATCAAAAGAATGGAGTAGGAGAATAGTAAGAACCAAAAAAACAAGTTTAAAAGGCAAAAGACTGCAAAATGCTATCAGGAAACCAATTTCCTAAAACAAGGAAACGGGTTTCCTGTACACGTTTTTTCAAATCTGGCAAAAAAACAGCTAGGGAAACTGGTTTCCTCAAACAGGGAAATCGATTTCCCGAACAAAATTTTTAGAAAATCAACATTTTAAGAGAGAAAACTTTGCTTAAACAAAACCTCAAACACCTTATGATCTTGGATACCATTGTGCACGAAAATACCATCAAATCACCATCACATAGCACCAAAATAACACCATATATGTAGCACACATAATAAACAAAGGAACACATCTTGAAGGATGGAATGGATCTAGAGATTTACTATTTCTTGCACAAACTTTGAATCAACTTCAAGAACAACCACCAAATGCTTTGATCTACCAACAATTGATGAAGAAAAAGTGTTTGGATGAAGGTTTAGCTCAAAGATTAGTGATATTCAATGTGAATCTCACTAACTTTTGTGGAAGAAGAGCTTTGAGTAATTTGGGAGAGGATGAGAAGAGAAATTACAAGAGTTCTTTTGGCTCTCCAAGATTGTGAAATGAATAAGAGGAGATCTCTATTTATAGAATTTGAAGTGAGGGTAATGGGAAATTGGTAATTGTCCCTTAGAGATTAACTAGTAATTTCATCCCATGCGATGCACGGGACAAATTCTAAAAATCTATGGCATGCCATAATTTTTTTAAAGGATTTATTGTTGATTAAATAGTTGAAGTACATAAAAATTAGTGGTGGAGTAATTAATATTAAATACTAATTAATATTAATATTTGTTGAAAAGAGAGAAGAAAATAATGTGCTTAAAAATTGTTTAGGCGGGATTTTACTTAAAATTTGGCGCTTAAATGTGTATTCTATTTTAATATATTAAGGATTTGAATTTAATTGGTAAAAATGGGATTAAAATGGGGTTTATGAAGGAAATTAATTATGGTAATGATGTGGAATATTGGTAATGGTAAAGAATAATCAAAGAAATGGGATTAGTGCCAAAATGATGTCATGCTTCCCTCTTTTTTTCAAATTTCGTCCATGGAAATCGGTTTCCCTATATGTGGAAATCGGTTTCTCCAACCAATTTTCCAAAAAAAAATCTTTCTGAACTGTTTTGGCTCTGGATCGACCTTTTACCTGTAAAACACTAACAAAAGAGACAAAAATGCATATATTTTTTATTTTGGTTAATATAAAACAAATTAAACAAATATGGGTGCTTGATGGTTCCCCTCATAGATGAAGTGAGCATAACACCAAAAACAAAGCTTTAAAATGGAGCCCTTGATTAATGATTGAGATGCAAATGATGTATGATCTTAGGATCAAAAATTAGGGTATGACACATATAAGTCTAGGAGTCACTCTCTAATTCATTTTCTCTCCATTTCATTTTCTTTCTCCCACACTTAGA
Source organism: Vicia villosa (assembly GCF_029867415.1). Classification (NCBI taxonomy): domain Eukaryota; kingdom Viridiplantae; phylum Streptophyta; class Magnoliopsida; order Fabales; family Fabaceae; genus Vicia; species Vicia villosa. The sequence continues at coordinate 156,593,922 of NC_081180.1, forward strand.
AAGATGGAGCAAGAGCAAGAGAAAGAGAGAAGGGGCAGACAAGGTAGAAGAAGAGAGGAGGAGTCCAAAGTTTCCTTGCATGCACCATCATCCTCATCCCCATCACCAATCCAAACTCTATCATTCTTCTGCTTCTTTTTCAAGGTGGGTTCTAGATAGATTATTGGATAGAGGTTAGGAATACATGATTGGGGGTTAGGGTTCATATAAATCTATGATATATTCTTGTGAACTTGCTGATTTTGTATTGCATGTGATTATGAAGCATGAACTTCTAATTGATCATTGATTTATGAACATGCATGTTAAATCTTATTGTTCTATGAGTTGTGAAATGATGTACTGATAATTCTACCTTGTTTGAGTAAGTTAGGACTGGTATGCAATAGCTTTGGAAGTGATTTAAAACAGCAAAATGATATTTTTGGCTCTAGTTCAGTGAGTCATCGATAGATGTAAGGGTGCAATCGATTGCTCTAGGCGTGGGAAATGTTGTTTTGCTTATGTCTAGCAGTGCAGTCAATTTGCACTAGTGTGCAATCTATTTCTCACTGTTAAAATAGCAATTTTTAATAATGTTTCAGTAGGCAACCGATTAAGAAGGTAGTGCATCGATTTGCACCTGATACTTGGTGAAAAGTCAGTATGTTCTATGTATAATTAATTCTTGGGTCCATATGGAAACTACCCTAAGTATGATCCAAGAAACGAAAGGCGTTGTAATTAACTTAAAGAATTAGTGTGTTGTTCACTCAATAAGCATATTTTTGTGAGGTAAGATTTAGGGTACATATTATGAAGGATTAACGGAAGTTGACTAGCTTCTCCTTTTCCCCACGCAGTCACTTCCTAACTTATTTGACTAACGATGTTGTCTCATGGACAAGGGTTACCTAATGGACATAAGTGCAGTAATGGTGTGATGCTTGTTACTTATATGTGGTTGTTCTTGAGAAGTGATTTCCAAGGATGCTCCCATGCCATATATATTGAAGGTCCTTCTCGGGTGAGATGCTCGGGATTGAATGGTGCTCTGTAGTTCAGGAATTACCCTTCGGGGATGAACTCTCGGAGATGTGGACCAATACCTTCCCCTAGTCTCTTTCATTATGGAGGAGTCGAATTGTGAGACGCAATTTGATGTTGAATTCCATGGTTTTGAGTGGTTAAACTGTGAGATGTGATTCGATGTTAAATCCATGTTTCCCTATAGTCCATTCTAATTGATGATTCGAAGTTGATTCCATGGTTTTAAGGAGTTGAATCGTGAGATGCGATTCAATGTCAATTCCATAGTTCGCTATAGTACATGCTAATTGATAACTTTGTAGATTGGGATAAGAATTCCCCGCAGGCTGAAGTGAGATGCTTTGGAACCAGAAGGAATTAGGATTCTCATTAATAGTATTAGCATGTGACCTTGTAGAGCCGAGTGGACCCATAGGATAGGGGAACTCACTGAGATTTAGTAATAACATCCCATTCATCTTATTATTTTCAGGTACTATGCAAGATTGAGGTTTCTCTAAGTGCTTGGTTCGAGAATATCATGGTCGATGTCATACTCTAAATTTTTCCGCCATAATTCTAAACAGTCAAACTATCTTAAACTTTGGGTCTTACGAAATTTTGGGTTTATACTAATATTTTAACATTAGTTAAATTTTGCTTATTTAAAAAATATACAATAGTTTACTTCAAATTATTTGTATTTTTAAATAAAAAATATGTATTTGACCCTCATATGTTTTCAAGTGTATCTTTATTTCAAATAAATTGAATAGCACAGTTGGCATGGGAACATGTTTAAGTATCCAAGGTCTCAAGTTTGAATTCAATTGTTGACGTTTTTCTCTTATTTCTTTTATTTTTGAATTTTATTCAAAAAATCCTAAAATATCAAAAAAAATGTATTTTTTAAATATTTTTATTTTTCATTTTTTATTTAATGTATTTTAATTCTCATTTATTTTATTTTATATGTTTTAGTCTAAAAAGAGTAAAAAATTAAAAAGTAGTTAAATGGTGCATATTTTGTTTCCAAGAAAGACCAAATTGTAAGAGACAACTAGTAACAAACCCGTGCATACGCACGGGTTCTGGTACGGTACGTGCATTGGTTTAAGATGACATTTTTTTATAGGAAAAAAAATTGAATCCAAAATGAAAATATGATTTTCATTAATAAACTTAGATTGTTTATGAACTAAATGCCAAGTTGCATTGTGTGTAGTCAAAAATAGAAAACAAAAAATGAAGTTGTAAAATAAAATATATAAGACACATTGTATAACTACATGAATAACAACTACTGTCATAATTTCAAAACAATTTTGAAATGCTACATGTTAGAATTTTGATTTATAACTACATGAATAACACCCATGAAATTTACATCCTCCTTTTTCTATGCATTAGAATTCAAAGACCATGAAATAAATATTGTGATGACTTGACTATGGTACACCGCAAACTAAATGGAATTTGAATGAACTGGGTGGTGGTAGGACTTTTGCAGTACTATGCTTTTTTTGTAAAATTTAAACTTAAAAAATCAATTCAATATAAGTAAAAGACCACTTTAGTTCCCCCTATTTTCTTAAAAATCAATACACAAATGATGGGGAAAATTGTTTGGAAAAATTGATACTGCAAATTATGAGAAAGTGATTCATTGGCAAAAATTCATACAAGTATATATATCCAAATAAAATATCAATTGAGAGTTGAGACAACTAACTTCAAACACCAAATAAAAGGAAGAAAGATATGACAGGAGAAGAACCACAACCATAATCAGGCACTTATCTATAACATGTCCATCTTGCATAAGTTTTTTACAATGAAGGCAATGAAAACCAAGAAATCATAGGAAGTGAAAAAGAATGATCCAAGTTAGAAGCTACAAGAATACAAAGATCCATTTGCTTACATTTATAGAACGTGGGATACATACCTGGTATGTTAATTCCCTTGTATGACACATAATGCACCAGATACTAACCTGGAATAGGATCAATATGCTGCAAACTTGATAAAACAAAAACAGCAGTTTTTCCCATTCCAGATTTTGCTTGGCATAAAACATCCATTCCCAGGATTGCTTGAGCTTTGTCAATTGCAGGTTAGTATCAGATAACATACGATCTCACGTTCGGTGTATCTGGTGCATTTCCAGTTGTGTCTTGTTTATCCTTGCGAACTTGGTCGAAAATATGATTATAGCCATCAGTTGATATTGTTATCTTGAGAACTTGAACACAAATGATGGGGAAAATTGTTGAAAAAGTTCAAATACACAACAAATAGTTACATCTTACATGACTGGTCTTAAGAAACATTCACCTAAGAGTGTAAAAACTGAATGATTCTATACAATACATTGAACTGAACATTCACCATCACAGTAAAATTGATTAAGTATGAAACTCGTCTATACAATATTGGGAAATCTAAACAATTGACTAAACCATTTGAATAAGTCTACCATTTAGAAGCAAACTAAATCACTCAAACCATACATTGAACTTAATATCCAAACCAATATTGAAAAGCATTCACATTCCACATTCAAAAGAGATCAAATTGGCACTTCCAAAACCAGTCTATAGACGCAAAACTCCGCTACCACACCACTGCAAAACAACTCTATAAACAACACAGCACCTTATTAAGTACAGTAAATGGAAGTGTTTACCATGTCTGAAAATCGCTAAAGCATTTAACTGTGGATCATGATTTGCAACAGGTGCAGAATCTACAATGCATGCTTACCAAATAATATAGTAGCTAGAACCGTAGGGTATAACACTTGTAAAGGTTTGTAATACAGTATGTACATTCATATACAACTACTATAACAGTTGCCAGAACTTGCATTTGTTTGTAGTCATACTTACTATGTTGTGATTGTTGTAAAAAAATGGACATGTATATCATAAATAATGATATTAGTAAGTAACAAATGTAGTACTGTACCTTTCTACTCAAATTCAATTTGGCATGAGCAGTTGAGAGTCGTTATAGGAATGTACCTCCAGTCTGCATAAAGCCCGCAAGTTATCAATAAAAACCTAATATGTATAACTATTGATATGCTTCCAGCTAATTATGTTCTTATTGCTAACCTTCGCATTTGAATTCACATTTTCTGAGCTCAACATATGATGTGGCAATCTGATCAGATGCCCATGGAAAAATTTAATGGATATAAGGGATTTGGCCAAAAGCTCACAAATCATAAGAAAATCAAACTTAATAAGAGGAATAAATTGTAGTACATCAAACAATAAAAGATATTTCTAGTAACATCACCTCATCAGTCAAGTCCAGTTGAATCCTATGCTTGGCATAATGGATATACTTTTTAAGAAACTTAATTGGAAGTGTATCACGCTTGCAACATTCTGTTATATTTGACAAAGACAGATGTTTCAGTATCAGCTTCTTCTTATCTTAAAGCAATAAAGATACACGTCTTAAATGATAAGAGACCATGTGGTAATTTGTATCATCATTCTGCATGTTTTAAGTAGAAAAACAATTTCTCAGTTTGGATGAAAATAAATAAACCACCAGCACAAAAATTGATGTATCGTGAACCCAGATCCTATTCTAAGCACATACAAACTTCCAAAATTCCCAAGTGAAACCATGAGATCAAACACAATTTAAGAAATCAACCACATAAGTATACAATGTGGTTGAATTCTCTACACCTTAAAAGAATCAAATTAGTAACAGAAAATAAAATACAAAAGCTGAGAAAAGTTCACTAACTTTGCTTGAATTCTCTACACCTGAAAAGAATCACATTAGGGATGGCAAGCAGACCCATACCCGCGGGCCCCACCCACACCCGAATCCGAGTAAAAGGGTAAAAACCTGAGTTGATTGGGTTTGGGTTCGGTTTCCACCAGAAACTACACCTGTTTATACATGGAATTACATAAATGCCCTTAAGTATATATAAGTGTAAAAATTAGGGTTTCTAAATTTTTCCTTTCTGAAACCGTGAAGTGTGAAACGAAGAGAGATGAAGGATAGAAAAACACTTAGAAAGGGGGGTTTGAATAAGTGTGACTTTAAAAACTCTTAAGATAAAACAATGAACATAATTATTTTTATCCTGGTTCGTTGTTAACGAAACTACTCCACTCCACCCCCCTTAGAGTGATTTACCTCAATTGAGGATTTAATCCACTAATCAATCAGATTACAATGGTTATCCACTTAGAAAACTTCTAAGTCTTCTAGAGTATACTGATCACAACTTGATCACTCTAGGAATTCACCACTTAGAAAACTTCTAAGTCTTCTAGAGTCTACTGATCACAACTTGATCACTCTAGGAACCTTTTGCAATCAATGTAAAATAAATGTTTACAAGAGTAAGATTGCTTCTTATAAATCTATAATCACAACTGTGATGTTTCTCTTAAGTTCTAAGCTTAACACTCACTAAATATTACAAGAGTTTGTGAGGTTGAAGATAAAGTTCGTGAGCTTTGATTTTGACAGCGTTTTGGTATTTTGCGCAAGTGTTGTATTTGCTGCTTCTGATTAGAACTTCTTTATATAGGTGTTTGAGAAGATGACCGTTGGGTTGCTTTTAATGCTTTGCGTGAATAGTACAACGCTGCATTTAATGTTTCACACTTTTGTCAACTACCTCGAGCCATGCTTTTGCTGCTTTTACTGACTTTGCCTTTTGTAGCTTCTAACGTTCCTTTTGTCAGTCAGAGATTAGACTTAATAGCCTATCATCTTGTACTTGCTTCTGAACTGAGATTTGTAGATACAACGTTTGAATTATCATAGTCAAACAGCTTGGTGCAGAGCATCTTCTTGTCTTCTGACTTTGAAGAGCTTGAGCGTGATACCGTTCAGAACTTCAGTGCTTCTGCTTCTAACTTCATGTTCTTATGACGCTTCACAGACTCATAGTTCATGTTCTGATTCTGCTTGACCATCTTCTGATGTCTTGCCAGAGCATGTTCTGATGTAGCCATCCAAAATCTTTGAGTCATAGCTTCTGAGCGCTGATTTGTGCATACTCTTTATATATTTCCTGAAATGGAAAATACAAAGGATTAGAGTACCACATTGTCATATACAAAATTCATATATAATGTTATCATCAAAACATAGAATATTGATCAGAACAAATCTTGTTCTAACAAGAGATTCCTCACCTCGCTACTCACCTCACTACTCACCTCACCTCATCCATATCTGAAACCTTGAAGTGTGAAACGGCGACTCGGCGAGAGATTCCTAAATTCTATCCCATTTCGTCACAACATCATCATCAACCTTTTCAACTTGTTTGGGAAAGCTTCCTTCTTGTGTAGCTATTTACTGTTTTGATTCAATGTCGCCCATCACAGTGTCACACAACACACTAATTCAATGCCTCCCGTCACCAACAAGTGTAGTTATTCCTTCTTGTGTGGCTATTTAGCAAGTTTATTGTACTTCTTCTACTGATTAGCATTTAGCAAGTTAATTATCAATGATTTATTATAATAATTATCAATGCCGCCCATCACCAAAAATTAACAAAAGAGATCCATTTTTTTTCATTGGTGGTTTATTATAATGATTTTATATCCTTTGATTTAACTTAATCATTTAAAAGTGTATCTAGATGAGTTTTATCTTTCAATTCTTATTACTTCTTCTATGTGTTATTTGAAGGATACAATTAAGAAATCAATTAAAGTTTGAAACAAATGCAAATCACAATTGTTAGAGAAACATAGATAGGTTCTGAATGTGTTATTGAATAGGTTTCGTGAGTTTTGACAATTGTTAGAGAAACAAATGTAAAAAAATTTAGTTTTGACACTTCCGTGAGTTTCCTGATAGGTTATGAATTTTGTACTCAATTATGTAGGATTGAATGTATTGTTATTGAATGTGTTATTGAATATTTTTAGTGTTGTTGTTTGTAATAGGTCAAATGGATCAAGTGAACACAACTCCGGAATCGGAAGGAACATCTAATCCTACACAAGAAAGTACATGTCCACCAACTCAGGAGGTATCTTCTAATCCGAGTCTGACACCTAATGTTGGGCAACAAGAACAAGAAGAAACTGATACAAGCTTAGGACCTGCATCAAAGAAACTAAGAAGTAATGTGTGGCAAAAATTTAAAAAGACGAAAGTGAATGGACAAGATAAGGCTGAACGCATATGGTGTAAAAAACAACGTAGTGGCACTTCAAAGAATGGAACAAATCACTTGAAAGGACATCTCTTGAGATGTATTCAAAAAAGATAAATAATAGAAATCATGACAAAGGACAACCAGTTCTCCTGCCTACTATTTCAAAAGGAAAGCAAGAGTTGGGAATTGGAACTTATAATCCAGAAAATGTGAAGAAGTTGATTGCTAAAGCTATTATTATGCACGATTATCCACTATCAATTGTGGATCACGTTGGTCTTAGAAGAGTATTTGTTTCTCTCCAACCATTGTTTAAAGTTCCTACTAGAAACACAATCAATAAGGAGGTATTGAAAGTTTATGATTTTGAGAAAAAATTTGCTATGAAGATGTTAGATAGCCATGAAGGAATAGTGGCGGTTACACAAATATGTGGACTTCAAGCAACCAAAAAAAAGGTATATGGCGGTTATGGCTCACTATATTGATGGCTCGTGGACTTAACACTTGTTTGCCAACTAATTCACAGTGGCAATTTGCTAAAGATATTTGTGAGTGCTTGAAATTGTTTAATGAAGTGACTGAGTTGATTTTTGGTACAAAATATCCAACTGCCAACTTGTACTTTCCTAAGATTTGTAAGATTAAGTTGGAAATAGAGGAATGGAAAAAGTCCTCCAATTCAATTATTGAGATTATGGCCACAAAAATGATGAAAAAATTTCAAAATTATTGGAGTGGTGTTCATGATATTATGGGAGTTGTTGCAGTTTCGGATCTTAGAAAGAAGATGGTTGTACTTAATTTCTGGTTTCCTAAGTTGTATGGTGAAGATTCAAGTGCACAAGTTAGTAGAATCAAAGAGATATGTTATGATTTGCTCAATGATTATCAACAGATTAAACTTAGAGATGCACAACCTACTGCTCCATCCATTGGTACAACTACTGTTGTTGATGATGAGGCTGAATTTGATGCATACATTGAGACGATTACAGACAACTCAAGTTCAAGTGTTAAGTATGAGTTGGATCATTATTTGAAGAAGCCGGTTATAAAAAAAACTCCAGAATTTTATATTTTGAATTGGTGGAAGGTAATTGGAGTTGTGTATCCAACACTTCAAGCAATCGCAAGAGATGTTTTAGCTATTCCTATCTCTATAGTAGCTTCTGATTCGGCCTTCAGTAATAGTGGTTGAATATTGAGTCATCATCGTAGCCGACTTAACTGAACTACCGTAGAGGCTTTGATGTGTTCTAGGAGTTGGCTATGGGCTGCTGAGAATAATGGTATGTCATTGTCAAGTAATCTTTATTTTCTACCTTAATTTACTTGTTATATAATGTATTGCTACTTTGGTAAGTGAACTAATTTTTTTTCTTCTACATGTGATATATATATATATATAGGAACTTCTAGAGTTACAGAAGAAATTGCTACTGTGTTGAGTGAAATGGAGTCTGACGATGAAGGTATTTTGTACTTCATTTAGTGTAATAGTTTTAAGCTTTGATGTTTTATTTAACTTTAATTTACTTCTTAATACAGTTGAATTGATGGAAAGTTGTTTGGATTACCATTTTGAAGATTAGAAGTTGTTGTTTCTATGCTTTAACAATAACATGGTGAGTATTGAAAATCAATTTTGAATTTACTTACTGTTATAGATAATATGATAATTTTAATAAATATATATATATATATATATATATATATATATATATATATATATATATATATATATATATATATATATATATATATATTCTATTTGCTTTTATCTAAGTTAGTTTCCAACATTGTTATCACTGCCACTTAATGCTGAATTAGAATTCTGAATTGTGAATTTTGATCTTACATAATGTTGAATTTTGCATTAAATTAAAATGCTGAATTCTCAAATTTCAATGCTGTTGTTGTATTTTTTTTTTGTTTTTTACTACGGCTTTGGGTTTGGGTGAAAAAACCCGAACCCAATGGGTGTGGGCGCGGGTGTTATTTTGCCACCCGAATAGCCTTTGGATTCAGGTTGAGATTTCAGGTGCGGGTAGTGTGAAACCCGCACCCGCGGGCACCCGTTGCCATCCCTAAATCACATTTTCAATTTCACTTGCACTTCGATATTTGCATCATAACAGGTGTGTTTTTTTATGGTTTTCTGAACACAATGTTCATTCTTCACACATCAAGGGTAATAATAGAGTACAAATTATTACATAAAGCGCTTTTCGATTGAAAATGAATGAATTTAAAGAGGGTAGTAATCAATGTATTACCTTCATAAGGACGGTGTCACCGCGGAAAAGCCTCAACTTTTCCATGGTTTGTCGGTGCATAGCGACAATGGAGTTGTCTTCGTTGGCACCCTCGTCGACGACAAGTCAGTTAGGAGATTTCTTGTGTTTCAGAATCGTGGTGGAGAAGTCCTTTATCACCAGCTTCCTGCAATTCAAAGCAATTATTATTATCAAAGAAATTTTGCAGACAAAGAAGTTATAATTACTGTAGTGATGAAAAGAAAAAGAAAACAAATTTTGTGAAAGAAAAATCAAAGATGGATAACAACTTCATCTTTTGAACAACATGAATCTTCCATGTGCTTGATTCTCTGCGACTCCAAAGCCATAAACGGAAACCGAAGATGCAAACATGGATATTTCTGAAACCAAAATGCACACATGGACATTTCTTAAATCCAATAGTTATTATTAAAAGTTCTCATTATAGCCAAAGTTCTCATTTCATAAGAACAATCGGATTTAAATAGGAAAAGTTGAGATTAAATTGTTGTTTTCACTAAATTATATATCATTAAGAAAAAAGAGAAATCATTAGTAAAATTTTTAAAATATCTTTTAATTTCAACCATGAAATATAAATCTAAAAGTTGTTATTAAATTCTCACATTCTCATATAATTTACTCATTTTCATTTGATATGTTTCATATATATATATATATATATATATATATATATATATATATATATATATATATATATATATATATATATATATATATATATATATATATATAGAGAGAGAGAGAGAGAGAGAGAGAGAGAGAGAGAGAGAGAGGAGAGTTATATTGACTCCAAGAGTAAGTTATAATAATTTACTCTACATCTTGACCATTAATTCTTTTCAATTTAATGGTTAAAAATAATAAGTCATTAAAAGTGGAAAGAGAAAACTATTCTTTATTATTTTTAACCATTAGATTGAAAAGAATTAACGGTCAAGATGTGGAGTAAATTATTATAACTTACTCTTGGAGTCAATATAACCCTCCTCATATATATATATATATATATATATATATATATATATATATATATATATATATATATATATATATATATATATATGGGATAGGATCAAATGACACCAAGGTGTCAAAGTTTAATTTGACACCAAATCTCAACCGTTAAAATAATTGATCAAAAGGTGATACTAAATAGCCTATTTTTTAGGAGAAAAATATGCTAAATATTTTTTTTTATTATTTTATTACATTTACTATCACCGTTTGATCAATTATTTTAACGGTTGAGATTTGGTGTCAAATTAAATTTTGACACTTTGGTGTCATTTGATCCTATCCCTATTTAGCATATTTTTCTCCTAAAAAATAGGCTATTTAGTATCACCGTTTGATCAATTATTTTAACGGTTGAGATTTGGTGTCAAATTAAACTTTGACACCTTGGTGTCATTTGATCCTATCCCTGTATATATATATGAAACATATCAAATGAAAATGAGTAAATTATATGAGAATGTGAGAATTTAATAACAACTTTTAGATTTATATTTCATGGTTGAGATTAAAAGATATTTTAAAATTTCTACTAATGATTTCTCTTTTTTCTTAATGATATATAATTTAGTGAAAACAACAATTTAATCTCAACTTTTCCTATTTAAATCCGATTGTTCTTATGAAATGAGAACTTTGGCTATAATGAAAACTTTTAATAATAACTATTGGATTTAAGAAATGTCCATGTGTGCATTTTGGTTTCAGAAATATCCATGTTTGCATCTTCGGTTTCCGTTTATGGCTTTGGAGTCGCAGAGAATCAAGCACATGGAAGATTCATGTTGTTCAAAAGGTGAAGTTGTTATCCGTCTTTGATTTTTCTTTCACAAAATTTGTTTTCTTTTTCTTTTCATCACTACAGTAATTATAACTTCTTTGTCTGCAAAATTTCTTTGATAATAATAATTGCTTTGAATTGCAGGAAGCTGGTGATAAAGGACTTCTCCACCACGATTCTGAAACACAAGAAATCTCCTAACTGACTTGTCGTCGACGAGGGTGCCAACGAAGACAACTCTATTGTCGCTATGCACCGACAAACCATGGAAAAGTTGAGGCTTTTTCGCGGTAACACTGTCCTTATGAAGGTATGTTATACCCCAAAATTTGCCCTCTTATATTCAATCAAAGGTTCCTCAATGCATTTTCAATGGCTCGAGTTTCAAAGGCTTATTCAGGTCACTCTCTCCTAATCAAAGATCTCCAAAACTAGGGTTTTTATTTTATCAAAGGATTGTGAAAGGCCTCAAATGGATCTCAAGGTGTCTCACATATATCAAGGCACCTCCATGTCAAAACTCAAGCTTTCATTCCAAGGATTTCCCATTCAAATGCTCAGATGATCAATAATCGACTATGTTGACCTAAAAGTCAACTATAGTCAAAATACAGTCAAACTTCAAGATTTTTTGGTCAACATCAAGTATGTGAGGTTATATCCATCATTTGATCAAAGACTGATCATGATCCATTAATAAAAACTCAGAAATGAACAAATTTCAAAAGTTCAAATTAGGGTTTTTTAGGAAAAGTCAACTCAACTTTGACTGGGCATAACTCTCTCATACTTTATCAGAAATTTCTCACTCAAAGCCTATTTTGAAGGAAATTAGATTCTCTACAACTTTGTCTCTCACAAGCCAAGACCAGAAATGCTTCATTCAAGGGATATGGTCCAAGGGATTATAGGTCCTCCAAAAAGTCAATGAAATATACCTTTTGGGTCAAAGCTCATAACTTGATCATGAAAGCTCCAATTGAGGTGAAACCAAAAGGAGGTTCTAAAGGACTCATCAAGCTTTCTAAAAAGTCCTAGAATGCATTCATGTGATTAAAGTTGAAGAAGATACAAAGCTTAGAAGTTGGTCGATTTGGAGAAAATACACAAAAGAGAAAGTGGTGGATTTTGAGTTTTTTGATAATGGGCCTATAATTTTAAGATTTCCACGAGATTATAAGATCATAGGGGGCCCATAAACCAATCCTCGTCTATTTTGTGATTTTATTTTATTTTTATTTTGAATTTATTTGCAGAAAGTCAAATTAAATCAAATAAATTAAATAAATCACAAATAAATCTTTTTAGATGCATGAAACATATTACAATTAATCCAAAAATGATCCAAGGGCCAAGATTAAAAGGAAAATATGCATGGAATAGTATTTTTTTTCAAAATTAGAAAGGTTTTATACAAAATCTTTCTTCAATTTTTATGATTAATGATTTTTGATTTTTTTCTAGAGTTTTAACCCTAATAGGATGGTATATATATTCTAAATCATTTAATAGAGAAGGGGGGATGAAACCCTAGCCCTTGAAACCTCTTCCAAATCACATAAGAGAGCAAAACTTTCGTTTTAGGGGTAGAAGCCATTTACCGTCTCAGCCAGAAATCCTAATTCACTCCTGAGGTGCCGAGGGGTAAGATTGAATCAAGAGCCAAGCCTGGTGTCATACCCCAAAATTTGCCCACCACATCCTTACTCAAACTCAGAAGCTCAAGACTCAACTGACTGTACACTCTCCTAAACAACAACCCTCAAACTAGGGTTTTGTATCTCTCAAAGCAAAATCAAGTTCTAAGGCCTCAAATGAATCCCATGGCCTCTCATACAATTCAAAGAACCTCCATGCCAAGTTTCAAGCCTTGATTCAAGAGATTGCTCACTCAACGGCCCAAACGATCAATAAATCGACGGGTTGACCTAAAAGTCAAACTATGGACAAACTACAGTCAAAACTTCTGATTTTTGGTCAACATCCTCAGTATGGAGTATCATTCATCATTTGATCAAGGATTGATCATGATTCATCAAGAAAATCCCCAGAATCATCAAGAACCTGAGTTTCTAAATTAGGGTTTTTAAGGAAAAAGTCAACCGAACTTTGACCGGCCATAACACCCACATAGAACATCAGAAATTTCCCATCCAAAGCTCAATTTGAAGGAAATTGAATTCTCTACAATTTTGTCTCTCATACGCCAAGTCTAAAAATGCACCATTTGAGAGATATGAGCCAATACATTACAGGTCCTTCTAAAAGATCGCAAAAAATCATTTTTTCTCAAAGCTCATAACTTGGACATGGTAGACTCAATTGAGATGAAACCAAAAGGAGCCTTTAGAGGACTCTTTGATCTTTCTAAAAAGTCAAGGAACACTTTCATATGATCAATATTGAAGGAGATATGAGGTTCAAAAGTTGGTCAAATTTCAAGAAGTGCATGAAACCATAATTGAACAATTTTGTGTTTTTGAGCTAATGGGCTTAGGTTTTGGACTTCAAACATATATATGACCCAAATAAGAACCTATAGAACCATTCTTATATTTTTGGATTTTTTATTTTTATTTATTTGAATTTTATTCATTTAAATGCAAAATAAATTAAGTAAAATACCAAAAATGATGAAATAAATTATGGGGCTTTGTTTTGGATCATATGAAGGCCCAAGATTCACATTGGAGGCTAGCAAATTTCGTTGGTGCATGGTTTGGATTTATATATTTACTTATTTTTTTATTTTATGCAAAATAAATCAAGAAAAATAGAATAAATATCAATTTGATGCATGATTTGATTCCTTCAATCAAATAATAATCTTGGGGCACAATAAAATCAGATATATTGATTGGAAAGAGATTGAACCAAATATAGTATGATTTTGTGCAAATTTTATTCAAATATTTTTTAAATTTCTTTCCATTCAAAGATTTGATCTTTTCCAAAATATAACCCTAAAAGCTTCTCCTATATATTCTTAACAACGTCACAAAGGTTGAGGGGACGAAAATCTAAAAAGGAAGCTAGGGTTCCAAGGTGCAAAAAAATATTCAAGAGAGGTGCAAATTCTTTTTACAAGGTGCAGCTGCTTTCAACGAGAACCAACCATCTTAACTTATTCTTGAGGTGAGGAAGGGTAAGACTGCATCGTTCTCAGGTCTCTATAGTACCTATAATGCTTATATCACGTTCACCATGTTCATGCATAAATTGATTTTTCGTAGCTCTTACTGTATCATGGTTTAATGCTAACTAATCATTTTAATGAGCTTTTGGTTTGATATAGAAGAGGTCTTGATCATTCATGCAAGGCTTTAACGTCCAAAACGCAAAACACCACTGTTAGGGCAAGAACCACTATGCAACTTGTTTCCATGGTTCCAGATAGTTTCGTGCCAAACTAAGCACTCCATTGAACTCGTGAGGTCCTAATTAGCTAATCTGGGCGCTCACATTGCTTTGATTCACGCGTTTTTTTTTAGTTTGATTTTTACAGAATTTCGAAGGTAATATTCGCAGGAAAAGTTGCAACAAGATTTATAAGTGATTCCGCAGGTATGCTTGAGAAGGAAGATGAACAGTAACCGATGCATGTGGCACAGTCTGGTTCGCCATTCAAACAAAAGTCTCCTTTCTCCTCTTGCGTGTCGCTTCTGCACTGGGTGGTCAAAGTTTCTCGATCCTCCCTTTTGTTCTTATTGGCCACGCAGAGGATACAGGGCCCACTTTGACCTTTTTCTTTTGAATTCAAATAAAAGTTGTTTTTACTATTTATTTATTTAAGGTTAATTCATTGATAGAAAAAATAATTGGTGTAGCTGGCAAGGGGACGCGCGAAGAAGCCAAAAGGAGTGGGTTCGATCCCCGCTTCATGCATGTTATTTTTCTGGATTTTCTTTAACAGATCCAGTGCG
The DNA here is from genome assembly GCF_029867415.1 of Vicia villosa. Classification (NCBI taxonomy): domain Eukaryota; kingdom Viridiplantae; phylum Streptophyta; class Magnoliopsida; order Fabales; family Fabaceae; genus Vicia; species Vicia villosa. Next base: position 156,609,120 of record NC_081180.1, read on the forward strand.
CAGGACCAAAGAACGCACATCATGCACCTTCACGCTAGGGCCGTCAGATGCACACTATCTCCAATCTAAAGAGCCACATTCTTGCTGTCTATCATGCATCCTCATGAAGGCAACACACCTGATCACAGAGCTAAGTTTTTTATTTTATTTTGTTTTTTTAATTACTTAATTATTCTTTTAGTTCTTTTTCTCTTTTATTATAATTTTTTTATTATTTATTTTACTTGTCTAATAAATTATTTATATAAATAATAGTTTTATAATCATTTTTTTAATCGAAACACTCGATTTTTTTCATACACATTAAAAATATTTTTTTTTACAAGAAATTATTATTTTTATATATACTTTTAATCAATTAAATATTTGTTAACCTCGAGGCATTTATAAATCCTAATAGCCTTAGGTTTGTTGGTAGGTGTTGCCCGTTAACCCTGGTTAACTTTTGGCCCTTTCAGGGTTTGTTTTTGCCTTACCCTTTTTGCCTCGATCTCTGCTTTAATTTTTTAATCTCTGTTTTAATTTTTAATCTGCCACGTTATAATTGTTGGGAATTTTAATGCACTAACGCATTTTTTTCTTTATGCCCAACTTTCAGGGTTAATCAAAGATCTTCCGACTACGCGTTATGGCAATCGAAAAGCTAAGTTCTAACCCTTTTCTTATTTTAATTTTATTTTAATTTTTACCATATAGGTTAAATTAAGGTTTATTTTCAATGTCAAGGAATTCCACATACACTCACCCCTATTATTTTCATCTTAATTTTCAAGGTCAATCGAAGGTTCGAGGCAGATCAAGGTTCAAGATCAAGATGATAAAACTAATTATTGATTTCTCTTATTCTTCTGCCTTTTAATTTCCCCCATCCCCGCAGGTGTTTATTGTAATAGCGTAGGATTTTTAATTTCTGCCTTTAATTTCTGCTCATTTTAAACTGCGTGGTTAGTAAATTAGGGAGTGCAAGATCATCAATCAAACGTTAGATCACTAACAATACAAGATTAAATATTCGAACTGAACCACGTGATTGTTGCACTCACACACCTTTAGGGTAATCCCTCTAGTTGCCTTATTGTTGCCTTATATTGTTGCCTTGTTGCCTCTAAACATACTAAATAGTCAAAGTCCCTCGATTTCGAGGATACCTAAAGCAATGTTGCCTTCAAAGTTATTGAAACTCCCTCGATGTTGCCTCGGTAAATAATTTGTCCCTATTGCTAAGGTATCCTCGCATGATGCCTAAAGATATTAAATGACTATTATATCCTTCCCTTAGACTACCTGCCCTCTTTATGGCATGGGACAGTCTTATGGCGAACGATTATTCTCGATGACCCTTAAACATCCAATTGAAAGGCTTCCTGCCCTCTTATGGTATGGATAGACCCTTTCGCCCGAAAGGCTAGAAGAACGAATTTTCAAACTTAGGGTAAATAGCTTTTAATTGCTTGCTCAATTCAAATTCAAAATTAAAATCTTTTTCCCACTAATTTTCAAATACTTTTCAAAAAGACTACGCTTATTTACAAGCTAAAGCTCTTATTCGAATTTCTATTCACACCCTCCTTTTTAAACAATTCAAACATTTTGAAAACAAAAGTGAGCAAAGAAATTAAGAGCCCATGGACAACCATGGATGCAAAGGGTGCCTTACACCTTCCCTTTGTATAACTTACCCCCCGAACTCAATCTCTTTTCAAAAGGTCTTTTTCTGTTCTTTTAGCCTTTCTTATTGGATAAAATAAAAGTCGGTGGCGACTCTTGCTTACCGCGACATTTTGATATAAAAGTCAGTTCACCGTATTACACCTGGTAACGTCTGAGATGAGTATTTCGTGTTCATCATCTTCACTTATATTCTGATTTTTATTGCTTGCATATCATGGTGTTTTAATTCATGCTGTCGCGGGCGAAAAACCGTTTTATTCCTCTTTTTTGTGGGATGAGACACCTGATGCCTTCTTTGGGCTCGAGTGCTCATAAAAAATGATTTTTCTTTTGTACCGACCAAACTTTTTATTATTTCCAAAGGAGGAAAAGGAAAAAAGCTGCAATAACCTAAAAGTGGGGGGAGATCTTGGGTAAGAGGGTTGGTTATACGAAGGGAAGGTATTAGCACCCAACGTATCTGTAGTACTCTACAGGGTTCTTTATTGTTTTTTATTCTATGCTACGGTGAAGGCTCTGTTGTGAAATAGGTGGGACCTAAGGTGTCTGTTTGATTATGCTCGCAAAGATCATCGCGATCCTCTGCATACATATCCCTTAGAGGGAATCAGAGCATCTGTAGCTCGGGGTCTACGGGTGCTAAGGTTTGAATGGTTTTTTTGTTTTGTTTTGCTCGCCAAGGATCGACCTTGTGCCTACGTATTCTCAAAGGGATGTTGAGAAAGTCAGAGCAATCGTAGTTCCCACTTATGCTAGTGGAAGCAAAGGAAAATAGACAAATGTCGTCTAAATGCTAGATGTATCTAATCAATATCATCACATACATCTATTTAATTTTGTTTGAAAATCTTTTCATTATAAGCCCGGGGCCATGCCACTTAGGGTGCTTAGAATGATAAAGATGTTTTTGTTTAACCAGCCTTGTGGCAAAAGTTTCAATGAAGTCAGCCTTGTGACAAAAACTTTGATTAATCAGCCAGCCTTGTGGCAAAAGTTTCAATGAAGTCAGCCTTGTGACAAAAACTTTGATTAATCATCCAGTACGGTGGTAAAACAGTTTGATTGATTAGCCAGCCTTGTGGCAAAAAGAAAGTTGGATTGATTAGCCAGCCTTGTGGCAAAAAAGTTTGATTGATTGATTGATTGTTTGTGATGATATAGAAGAGATACTCCTAGCATAGAGATGAAAAATGTCTAATCTCCTAGGGTATTTGATTTGGATATTGGGGGATGCTTATAAGAAGCCCGTGGGTCCTTGTACGAAGCCCAAGAGGAGGCTATCCGAGGGTCCTTGCATTGTAAGCCCAAGAGGAGGCTATGGGAGGGACAATCCAGGGTCCTTGCATTGTAAGCCCAAGAGGAGGCTATGGGAGGGTCACTCGTTTGTACAAAGCCCAAGGGGAGGCATGGTATAGTTGGTTTGAGCTCTTAGAGCGATTTCACCGGGAAACCATACTCTATGTCCTAACCTAAACTAGTGGAGATTCTTTGCACGAAGCCCAATAGGAGGCTATGGGGAACCTAGTGTTGTACTAAGTTGAACGAGCACACATATCACACATATGAACAAACATGAACAAGTATGAACAAGTACATGAACAAATATGAACAATTATATATATGACAAAGTGTGTGTATATAATGGAGTTTATGAAGGAAATATACCTGTAAGCATGATCCATTTGTATACACAGGGGCTCGGGACTTACACTCGGGAAGAGGTCCGCTTGAGTTTATTCACAGCTATGTAAACAGGTATTTACAAAAAGGGCTTGGAACTTATACCTACATGGAGGCCCATGGTATTTTTGGGAAGATTTAAAGAAACCTTCATTTTTGATTTGTTATTCAAAGTTAAAAATCAAACTGATCGAGATATGTACAAAACGGTGTGTACAATGAAATACCTAATTTCATGTACATGAATGGGTATGTACAAAAGGGCTTGGGACTTATACCTACGTGGAGGCCCGTGGTATTTACAAAACATGGTTGATTGTTTTTATTTACAGACGCGAGGTTTCGTCGTTTTGAAAACTGTTTGAAAGTTGTTTGAAAATTTGTTATTTTGAAAAGTTTATTCTGTTTGAAGAAAAACTGTACAAAAAGAAAAGAAGTGGGACTTACACTCTCTAATATTCGAGAGGCCCCTGTTTTATTTACATAAAACAGGGTGGATGGTTTTGAAAAAAGATGTGAGATTTATTGTTTTAAAAACAGTTTGAAAAGTATTGTTTTGAAAAAGCTTTCTGTACAAAGGAAAACTGTAAAAGGAAAAAAAGAGTGGGTCTTATACTCTCTAATATTCGAGAGGCCCCACTGTTTTGAAAAACAATGGATGATTTGAAAGTGAATTGATTACTGTTGTGAAAACAGTTGATTGAGTTTTAGGCTTACCTCGAAGAATGAGAAAATTGGATTTCTGAGTTTGAGGTTTTGCCGTGATCCTTAGATGTTAAGCATTCTCACCAGCAGAAAAGAATATCGAATAAGCTCACAGCTTTCAGCATTCCATGATCATTCAGTAATCGTTTATGGAATTCTACTGCAAATGGAAGACCAAACAAAACAGAGAACAACAGAGAAATAATCTCGAAGTCTCGGATGAAGTTAGAAAATTCAAGTAATGTGCAACAATAATCAAATAGAAAATTAAATGATTTACTACACAAAGTTATATGAAAATATTAAATTCAAAGTAAAAATAAATTCTAAAAGAAGATATTTTTGTGGTTTTTTCCATGAAAAGATAAAATAATTAGAAACACAAACTTAAATATGCATCTAATATGTTTTTGGAGTTTTTAATATTTTTAATAAAAAAAATATATTTTCTAAACATATTAAAATATTTCTAAGAAACTTAAATCTTAAAACATATTTTTTATCATTTTTTAATAAGGATTAGAAAAAAGAAAACTAAATCCTATATTAAATAAAATACTAAATCTCATAAAAATATTTATAGAAAAATTAAAGGAGAAATAGTTAAAATAAAAACTAATTGAATGGGCTTGGTGTTGAAAAATAAATTGGGGGTGCAGCCCAAATGACTTAAGCTGAAAAAAAATTTAAAAAAAAGAAGGTTGCTGGGCCGGACCGGGTCGGGTCAGTGTGACCCGGATCCGCCCAACTCATATCACAAATGCTGGGTTGGGTTTGAGAACCCTAAAGCGTGAAGAGAGGCAGCGCCTCCTTCTCTCTTTCTCGTTCCTTCTCACAACAAAACAAAACCAGAGAAAAAAAATCTCTTCTCTCTCGATCGTTCTTCCTCTGTGTGAATAACAACAACAACGATTCTCACCCGGTTCATGGTCTCTCTCCCTCGAGCTCACAGTGATGAACAACAATAACTCGGTTGTTCCTCTCTCTTGTTCTTTTGCTCACACCGAACAAACAACAACAACAACCTTCGAGTATTTCCGGCGGCCATGGAAGGCGAATCAGAAGAAAAACCCAGGTATGTTTCTCTTAATTTCGTTTTCACTTTTATTTAACAGTATAGTAACAACAACTTCTCACTCGGTTCATCTCTTAGCGTGAGCTCTCTCAGAAACAACAACAAACTAATGTTCGATGCTACCTCTCTCGCGAAGAACAGTGACAACAACACCTTCTCAGGGTGCTTTCGGTTCTCTCAGGTTCAAGGTAACACAAATCATTTTTTACAGTTTCTTAAAACCAATTCATTTTTCAATTTTATGATCATGGTTCAATTGATAGCTCACTCCCTGTTTCGATTCTGCTTGCAGTGAACAAAAACAAGAACTTCCGGCCTCTTTTGATTGAAGACAAACTCAAGGTTTGTTCTTCAATTCCGTTATCATGGTACCAGCAGGTTTTTTTACGACACAGTAATAATAACATATGCTCTGTTTTCGATTTTGAACAAATTTACAGATACAACATTAATCAGAAGCGAGGTTGAGAATGAAGGAAGGATCGACTTACCTACGGCGAGGAGTTTTTCGCCGGATTAAATTGCTGAGGTATGTACCAATTTTTTGAGCTTCTGGAATCTACTGCAAGTTTGTTATTATGTTGCTGCGATTCTGAACTGCTGTTGATTGCGTGTTGAACTTTTGCTTTGAGTTGCTGCTGAGGCTTTAATTCCGAACCATTTATACTGCTGTTGAATCTGAACTGCTTCTGAATTATTGTTGTTGATGCTATCGCAACTGTTGTTGTTGCTGAATTTTGAACTGCTGCAGGTACAATCAATGGTTAATGGAAATATGGAGAGTGAAAGAAAAGAGGCTTACCTGCGGCGAAGATGTTGAAGATTCATCTATGGAGGCTCGAAGATGGGAGCCATCGTTGAAGGCTGCTAGCAAGCAAGGTATGAAGGCCTTCCCTCTTCCTCCTTCTTTTGTATTTTGTAACTTAGAAGTTACAGAACATTGGCTGCCTTCTCCCCTCCTTTGTAACTATGGAACTTTTTGAAAATTATGAAAAGAGAGAAGTGAGAAAGCTAGTAGTATAGTAGCTTTGGTGTGTTTTGCTTCAAAGAGAGAGCTTCCTATTTATAGGAAAAACTTAAGGGCATGTTTGGATGATAATAAACTTGATTGGCAAATTGTAATGATTGCAAGAATATTCTTCATGAGATATTTCTTATGCAAGTGGAAGAAAAATCTCTCATTGATTCTTTTCTCCTTTTTTTTTGACTTATTCTTTTTGATTTATTTTGTTGAACCTTTGCTAATCTCACCCCTCTTTTTGTTTCTTTTTTTTCATGTGACATGAGTATTCTTTGAAGAAAGAATGAAGAAGCTTGAATTCCAAGAATGGAGACTTTGAAGAATGAAGAATTTAAGAAAGTCTTTGAAGCTTTTTTCTTTTTCTTGTAATTCCAATTCATTCCAACTTTAAATTGTATGAACCTTGCATTCTTGAAAGTGAATGGAATTTTGTAATTCTTGAACTTTAGATAAAGTTCCTTTGTAATTCATTTGTTCCATGTAAATGCTTGAACTTCTTTTAGAACTTGAATGAAATTATTATTCAATCATGAAATTCCAATATTCTTGAGTGAAATTGTTATTCAAGTATGAAGCTTTGAATATTCTTGAATGATCTTGAATGAAATTTGAATTCCTTTTGAATAGAAAAGGATAGGAAATCCTTTGAATCTTAGGCCTTGAAACATGTTCTTGCCATCATGGATCTTTGAAATAATATTGAACTTGAAATTCTTGAATTCATGGTCTTAGAACCATACTTGAAGCAATTCTTTCAAAATGAACTCAAAATGGATAATGTCTTCTCCTTTTTTGCAAACCTTGAAGAAATTCTTATGGATAATTTTGAACTTGTTCTAAATTCCAAGCAATCCATATGAAACACTTTCTTTCATCAATGACAAATCCACATGCCAATTCTTTGAACAAATTCCAAACTAATCTCTTGAATCGCACAGATTGAAAATGGCACACTTCAAATGAACACAAATTGATGACTATGGATCTTGAATTGAGACACAATTTCCATTGTATATTGTCATAGGGATTATTTGAAGATGATTGAAGCCTTTGATTGACTTCCTGGGGATTTTTAGGGTTTCCCAAATGCGATCCCTGATTTCAGTCCCTGATAGTTCAAAACCCTAATCTGAGGATTTGTCTGATCAATCTTTGTATAGGAGATATTCTGAGCCAATGGATTAGGTCAAAATGATTCACTTGGGGCCTTAAGGTCATGTCCCAAGTCATTAGGTCAAATCCTGAGCAAAAGTCAGGAGTATGCTATCTTCAGGCAAAACCCTAATTCAGTCGATTCAAAGTCTTTGAGCTTGTTGAAGTGAATCTCTGAGGACCAAATGTTGATTGTTGATGAAGATGATTCATTTGAGATGAGGGGAGAACAAAACCCTAATTGATTGTTTCTTGTACTGATGAGTGATTTCCTGATTAGATCCTGCTGAGTCACAAGTAGCAAACACAAGCTATGCAGTTTGTTAGAGATGCAAATGATGCATATGCAGATGATATGAGGTGGTATCTTAGGTCAAAAATTGGGGTATGACAGATGCCCCTATTTAAGTTTCTTCAACCTGAGACATGAAGATTGAAAATCTTCGTTTTGATAGGGTGGAAGAGACTTAAATATCAGAAGACGCGAATTTTGGACCTAAGATACCAAAATTGCGAATGATGCAAGGATATCTTTACCGAGGGATATCAAACTGACTCCACTGGGGACAAGAGATCGGGAAGGATGTCTCAATCCGTTTTAGGAAGAGAATCCGTTTTTTCGGGAAAGCAAGTGTATGCTTCACCGGGGTATGATAGCTTTGTAAGAAAAGCTTACCTATCGGCATTATCGACTATCAGCTTGGGGATAGACTTGTTTAATAATGCGAAGGTGGAAGGTGTGAAACCGTATTACCGACTATCAGCATAGTGATAGACTTGACAAGGTAAAAGAGTTTCAAAGGTTCGGTTAATATTACCGACTATCAGCCTTGTGATAGACATGTTGAATAATATAACCAGAACAAAAGGTTACCGACTACCAGCCTTGTGATAGTGGTTTTGAAAACATGATCAATTATCAGCCAAGTGATAAAATGATCCTAGAGACTTTGCTAGGGAAATTACTGGTTATTCAGCCTTGTGAACAGTAATAAGGCCCTGATTATCAAATGATCTTCATGATTGATTTCCTTGAGAGGAAATTTTTGAAAGAAACATAAACTGCTCAGATGATGAGGCTATTGTTTAGGGTTCAATTTTTTTTCACGACTCTGTTTGAGGAATCGGAATTTGAATTTTTTTGGTAAAGACAAAGTTCTAACCAAGAATGAATTGGAAAGAGACAGTCAAACAAGACTTTGTACCCATGAGGAATGAACTCAACTGGGCATTTTCTCCTTTGTTTTGAGAGGAGAAACTAAAGCAACCTTCTTCCACGAGGAATGATCTCAGTGGGGAACTGGAGAAACAAAATGTTCTTTCTGCTTATGGGTGACAATCTATTGGAGAGATGACACGCCCATACCTGCTTCATTTTTTTCTTTTTTCTCTTTTTTTTCTTTTTTTTTTGGGATAGATATATCCTAAACAAGTGATTTTGAGGCAAACATTAAAAAATGCAAGAATGCATAAATGATGTAAATATGTATGAATGATGAATGTCATGAATGTAGCATGCATACTGACGATACTGACAGACAGAGGAGTATATACTGGAGAAGGACCGACGTCGCGATACAACCAGATACTTGGCAAATGTTTTTCAACACGGTGTAGATAACACAGGTGAACAATGCTGTGTGCTTTAAACTTCTCTGGGGAAGATGAGCATCTTTTCTTATTGAGAGGGAAGAACTTCTTCACTGGAGATGGAAAATCTTCGTCACTGAGGATAGGAGAGCTTCTTCACTGGGGATAGAAGAGCTTCTTCACTGGGGATAGAAGAGCTTCTTTACCTCGAGGGGTAATTGCTTCAAAAATTCTTTTTTGGGACAAGAATACCGTTGTCTCAACAATTTTTCAGGGAGAATCCTTTTGTTCATCCTATGGAGACGACTGCTGATGTTCCTTCCGTTGTTCACAACTCAAAGGAAAATTTCGCTTTTATTTTGAAAAAGAAAAGTGAAGTAAATTCATTTAAAACTTATTTTTTCTTTTTTTTTTTCAAAAACGAATAACACAATTAAAGCGTCATTTTGCAAGCTAAAAGAAATTAGAGATTGCAAACAAATGGGCACAAGGCTCAAATTTATTTAATAGGATGGAAATCCGCTAAAGGCGTGATTCCATGGAGTATTTACAAAAGTTGGAAATGGTAATTATGCGGAAAAGGCTACATTGAAAGCAATAACCATTATCCCCTTAACAACTTTGAGTTCCAACTGTGTTTGTCGCTTCAGATTGATAATGATTTGATCGAAGATCCTTTGATGGAAAAAGACTCCTCAGGTGACGAAGTACAGACTGATGCAGTTACTTTGTCATAAATCCCTAATTTTTGCCTAGATTGCCCTTTCAGGTTTTCAATCTACCAGGATGAATTTTTTTTCTGTTTATTGTCTCTAATTTTTGCCTGGACCGCCCTTTCGGGTTTTCAGTCCACCGAGACGCTCATTTTTGCCTAAGTCGCCCTTTGCGGGTTTTCGACTTACCGAGCTGTTCTTTTGTATTTTTTTAGACAAAGTATTTCTTGACTGCATCAGCATTCACAGGATATGGGAGTTCATCACCATCCATGGTTGCAAGAGTCATGGCGCCGCCAGAAAATGTTCTTTGGACAACATACGGGCCTTCGTAATTAGGAGACCATTTGCCCCTAGAATCTGGTTGAAAAGACAAGATCTTTTTAAGCACGAGGTCGCCTTCTCGAAATTCACGAGGTCGAACCTTTTTATTGAAGGCTTGTTTCATCCTTGCTTGGTATAACTGTCCATGGCATAGAGCAGTCATACGTTTTTCTTTGATTAAGTTCAACTGATCGTATCTGTTTTGACACCATTCAGCCTCTGATAACTTAGTTTCCATGAGGACTCTCATTGATGGGATTTCAACTTCTACGGGGAGCACAGCTTCCATGCCGTATACTAGAGAAAAAGGAGTTGCCCCTGTTGAAGTACGCACTGAAGTACGGTACCCATGTAAAGCAAATGGCAGCATTTCATGCCAGTCTTTGTAAGTGACGACCATTTTCTGGACGATCTTCTTAATGTTCTTGTTAGCAGCTTCAACAGCGCCGTTCATTTTCGTCCTGTAAGGAGAAGAGTTATGATGCTCAATCTTGAATTCCTCACACAATTCTTTCATCATTTTGTTGTTCAAGTTTGAACCATTGTCAGTAATGATCTTGCTGGGAATACCATATCGGCAAATGATGTTATTCTTGATAACCCTCACAACTACTTGTCTTGTAACATTGGCGTAAGATGCTGCTTCGACCCATTTGGTGAAGTAATCAATTGCTACCAAGATGAAACGATGACCGTTTGAAGCTTTTGTTTCGATCATTCCAATCATGTCGATACCCCACATGGAAAAAGGCCATGGAGATGAGAGAACGTTGAGTAGAGTCGGTGGCACATGGATCTTATCTGCGTAGATCTGGCACTTGTGACATCTCTTCACGTGTTTATAACAGTCAGATTCCATTGTCAACCAATAGTATCCTGCTCTTAAGATCTTTCTGGACATCGCATGCCCGTTTGAATGAGTTCCAAAGGACCCTTCATACACTTCATGCATTAACATGTCTGCTTCGTGTCTGTCCATGCATCTGAGCAAAACCATGTCGAAGTTTCTTTTGTATAGCACATCTCCGTTCAGGAAGAAACTGCCAGAAAGTCTCCTTAGAGTTTTCTTATCTTTGTTTGATGCCCCAAGCGGGTACTCTTGAGTTTGAAGGAAGCGTTTGATGTCGTGGAACCACGGTTTATCATCGATGACTGCTTCAGATGCAAATACATAGGCGGGCCTTTCAAGGCGCGTGATTCTGACTTTAGGCACATCATTCTAGTGACTGACTTTGAACATGGAAGATAGAGTAGCCAAGGCGTCTGCCATTCGATTCTGATCTCGAGGTATATGATGCAATTCAACCTTGTTGAAAAAAGTCAACAGACGTCTTGCATAATCTCTGTAAGGAATCAAGCCAGGGTGGTAAGTTTCCCATTTGTCTTTGATTTGGTTGATCACGAGGGCTGAATCTCCATATATGTCTAGGATCTTGATCCTTAAGTCAATGGCTTCTTCGAGACCCATGATACAAGCTTCATATTCTGCGATGTTGTTGGTGCAATCAAATAGCAATCTGGCAGAGAACGGGATATGAGTACCCTTGGGAGTGATGATGATTGCCCCAATTCCATTGCCAAAAGCGTTTACTGCTCCATCGAAAATTAGGCCCCATCTTGATCCAGGGTCAGGACCTTCTTCTGGTAACGGTTCGTCACAATCTTTCATCTTCAAGTACAAGACATCTTCATCAGGAAAGTCAAACTTGAGAGATTGATATTCATTAATTGGTTGATGCGCCAAGTGATCGGCGAGAATGCTTCCTTTGACCGCTTTTTGAGCACGGTATTCAATGTCATATTCGGATAACAGCATTTGCCACCGGGCAATCCTTCCGGTTAAGGCAGGCTTTTCAAAGACATACTTGATCGGATCCATTTTGGAGATTAACCAAGTAGTATTGTTGATCATGTATTGGCGGAGTCGTTTTGAAGCCCAAGCCAAAGCACAACATGTTTTTTCGAGCATGGAGTAACGAGACTCACAATCTGTGAATTTCTTACTCAAGTAATAGATGGCATGCTCCTTCTTACCGGTTTCATCTTGCTGTCCAAGCATACAACCCATGGATTCTTCTAACACAGTAAGGTACATGATTAATGGTCTTCCTTCAACTGGAGGAATCAATATTGGTGGTTCTAACAGGTACTCTTTGATACTGTCGAACGCTTTCTGGCAATCTTCAGTCCATACAACCCCTTGATCTTTGCGGAGAAGCTTGAAAATTGGCCCACAAGTAGCAGTCATTTGAGAGATGAATCTGGAGATATAGTTCAATCGTCCGAGAAATCCTCTTACTTGTTTTTCAGTCTTTGGTACAGGCATCTCTTGAATAGCTCTGACTTTGTCGGGATCTACTTCAATACCTCTTTGGCTGACGATGAAACCCAAGAGTTTTCCAGATCTAACCCCAAAAGTACATTTGTTAGGATTCAAGCGAAGCTGATATTTCCTTAGTCGTTGAAACAACTTCAAAAGGTATTCAATGTGTTCTTCTTCTGTGCTGGATTTGGCTATCATGTCGTCCACATAAACTTCAATTTCTTTATGCATCATGTCATGAAAGAGAGTAGTCATTGCCCTTTGGTAAGTTGCGCCTGCATTTTTCAATCCAAACGGCATTACTTTGTAGCAAAAGGTACCCCATGGGGTGATGAAAGATGTCTTCTCCATGTCTTCAGGATCCATCTTAATCTGATTATAACCGGAGAACCCGTCCATGAAGGAAAAGACGTTGAACTTAGCGGTGTTATCAACCAACATGTCGATATGTGGTAATGGAAAGTCATCTTTTGGACTGGCCTTGTTCAAGTCACGGTAGTCAACACACATTCTAACTTTACCATCTTTCTTCGGAACTGGCACTATGTTGGCCAACCATTGAGGATATTCTGAGGTGACAAGAAAACCTGCGTCGAGCTGCTTTTGAACTTCCACTTTGATCTTGTTAGCCATATCAGGGTGAGTCCTTCGCAATTTCTGCTTAACTGGCGGACATTCTGGCTTTAATGGCAAGTAATGCTGAACAATATTGGTATCCAACCCAGGCATGTCTTGGTAGGACCAGGCAAACATGTCAACATATTCTTTGAGAAGGTCTGTCAACTTACTCTTGATATCAGTATCAAGCAGCGATCCAATGGTCACTTCTTTTTTGTCTCCTTCAGAACCCAAGTTGATCTTTTCTAAAGGCTCTTTGTGAGGCAGAATGGCTCTTTCCTCGTGCTTAAGTAATCGAGAGATCTCGTCCGGGATCTCCTCTTCTTCCTCTTCTTCGGCTTCGAACACAGGAAACTCAAAGTTGGGAGAGGGCATAGGGTTATTGCATTCAATGGGTTTATCAATAGTAAATCTGCACATGTGATTTATATTTATTTCAGAAAATTTATGAATGCAAGAGTGTATGCAGATTTTTTTTGAAAAGTTTTTTTTTATTTTTATTTTTTTATTTTTTTTTTGGTTTTTTAGGATTACCATTTCCAGAAAAAGCAAAAATAAAACACATAATGTAGGGAATTCAAAATGACACTTTATTTATGATTCATTTTTGAAACAAAGCCCTAAACACAAACTCATTTGTCTTGGGCAGGACAAAGAGGGAAACTTTTAAAACAAAGCCCTATACACAAAGTTATTTGGGCGGAATATTTAAAAACAAAGCCCTATAAAACATCTCTCTGCTTTGGGCAAGGCAGGAGGTCAAAATAACAGCGAGGTGATTACTTTGAGCGGCGAACAACATTCGGAACGTCGACAGCTTTCCAGTAGCAACGAACTCCTCTGTGTATTATGTATTCAGGAAAATTCTCCTCAGAATTATCTTCAGTATTGACATTGACCGCTGGTCGAGCAGGATTTGAAGGTCCTGGTTTGTCAACCTTGTTCTTTGTAGAGTTGAAACGGTCTTTTTCTACTTCTTGAAGAGCATATGATGAGTCACAATCTTCAGAATTTTCAGGATGTATTTCCCAGTCTTCAGGATGAAGAGACTCATTGTCAGCGACACTTTCCGAGTCAGTTGCGGGACCATCTCCCCCTTCATCTTCAAAAATGGCATTTATGTGATAATAACCATCTTCAAGATTATGAACCTTGGCAGATACATTGTAGTTGAAATTTTCGGTAATTTCAGGCTGCTGAGAAAATTGACAGGGCTGATAAACCTCTTCTGGTTGACTATTATATTCAAAGGAATCTCCCCATCCGGTTGGTTGGATATCCTCCATCGCAATCTTGTAACTTTCAGGTGCAGTGTATTTCACCATATAATCAAATTTTCCACTTGGTTGTCCCAAAGTGTCCCATATTTCTGCAGGAACAGGCTCAGTTTCATTGCCTTTGGATTTCTCTGACGGAGGATATGGTTCTTCCTGAGATATGTATCCCGAGTCATTGAGATAACATTTCCATTCTTCTTCAGTATCGGAGCGACCTTCTTCGATGCATTCTTCGATAAGGACATTAACCTCTTGAGGAATTGGGTTAAGGAACCCTCCACTATGGAACGTTTCTTTGATCGGACGAAGGGTTTCATCCTTCTTGGTGCAGTTTGAGAATGTTGGTGAACATCCGAGACCTGCTCTAGTTTCATTCTTGGTAGGGATCACAACTTGCCCCCAGCCAGTGGTAGTTCCATCTTTCACTACTTTTACCGCCCCTTTGTATGAAGAGATCGATGCTTTCTTCTTGGAAGATTCGTCTTCTAAAGAGAGACCTTGGAACTGAGTTCCTTCCTCATTATCGGCACTTATGAGAGAGAAATTGGATAAATGACTCACCATCAAGGCTTGTTCTCCACTTATTGTTACCAATTTTCCATTTGTTACAAACTTTAACTTTTGGTGGAGCGTAGAAGTTACTGCCCCTGCTTCATGGATCCATGGTCGTCCTAACAGACAGCTGTAAGCAGCCTGAATGTCCATGACCTGGAAGATGATTTGGAACGTATGTGGACCAATTGTCATGGGAAGGTTGACTTCGCCAATAACAGATTTTCGCGATCCATCAAATGCTTTGACAACTACACCACTGAACTTCATAGGCATTCCTTGGTAAGACAAACGAGCAAGAGTCGTCTTTGGCATAACATTCAAGGAAGATCCGGTGTCTACTAACACATTGGACAAAGAGTCTGACTGACAGTTCATAGAAATGTGCAAAGCAAGATTGTGATTTTTACCCTCCTCGGGGAGTTCTTCATCACAGAAGCTTAAATTGTTACAAGCTGTTATATTGGCTATTATCCCATCAAAGTGGTCAACAGTCACATCATGATCTACAAAAGCTTGATCTAAGACTTTCATCAGGGCTTCCCTGTGGGCTTCTGAATTCAACAGCAATGAAAGTATTGAGATTTTTGAAGGAGTCTGCATAAGCTGATCCACAATCTTGTATTCACTTCTTTTGATAAGCTTCAAAATTTCATCAAAATCGGGATTGACATTGGTTCCACTGGATTGACCAACATCAGTGTTTGGATTACTGACAGGAGTTTCCACAGGATTTCCTACTGGAACATTGGCAGGATTTTGTCCGGTTGCAGGAGCAACAGGTTGCTTTGGAGGTAGTGGAGTATACACACGTCCACTTCTTGTTACTCGACTCACATCAGCGATATTCACAACAGATGAAAGAGTAGGTAAAGGAACTTCTTGTCCATTCTTTATCATGGTAGCATTGTAGTTGTATGGAACTGCCTTGTCAGAGCCATAAGGAACAGGTCCAGGTAGACAAATGATTAAAGGAGCAACAGGAACCTTCGGCTTGTTGTAAGTAACTTCCATGCGCTCAGGCATGTTGAAATGAGGAACGATGACGTTAACTGTAGGCATTTCCGAGTTGATATCTGAGACTAAAAGCTCATGCGGATAGCATCCTATCATGTTAACTTCATTTTCATTCCTATTTCTGTAGATCTGAATAGTACCATTATCCAACAGAACTTGGAGATCTCTTCTCACAATCGAACATCCATGAGGATCTACACAACATATGTTACAGGAACCGTAGTGATGCTGGCGAAAATTCTGCCCTCGACAGAGAGTGGCGTGCATTTGTACCAAATCTGCTCTTGAGAAGTTGATATTATAGACTCGGTATTGGCCAGGACATCCATATACCATGTTTACAACATGCCCTCCATGATTGGGTAGCGGATTTACTTGCACATTAGGATTCAAATTTCTGAAAGAGAGGAGATTAGATCTAACCAACCTCTGAACTTCATATTTCAAAGCTATGCAATGCTCAAGATCATGGCCAGGTGCCCCTTGATGATAAGGGCATGAGACCTCAGCTTTGTACCACCATGGGAGTCTCTCAGGTACTGGTGGTGGTGCTTTAGTTTGAATAAGGCCTCTTTCAATCAATGCAGGATACAATTCTGTGTAGGTCATTGGAATCGGATCAAACTGTGGAGCTCTTTGTACACGGTTCTGATTATTGTTAAACTGTTGAACCTGTGGTCGAGGCTGTTGTTGTTGAAACTGCGGAGTAAAACCCGGATTCGGTGTTGTATTAACGGCTGGTGCGATAGCAGCTACCTGTCGTTGACGATTGACATTTCCTCTTGGCTTTCCTTGGGATACCATGTCAACACTTTGTTCTTTCTTCTTTGGGAAACCACTTCCAAACTTTTTGGTTCCGCTTGAAGATCCACCTTCTTTAGTTAGACGTCCAGTTCGGACTCCTTCTTCTAGACGCATCCCCATGTTTACCATTTCGGTGAAATCACTTGGAGCACTAGCAATCATGCGTTCATAATAAAACGGACTGAGAGTATTCAAAAAGATCTTTGTCATCTCTTTCTCTTTTAACGGTGGATTAATCTGAGCAGCAGTTTCTCTCCATCGTTGGGCATACTCTTTGAAAGCTTCATGGTCTTTCTGAGCCATGGATCGAAGCTGATCTCTGTCTGGAGCCATATCCGAGTTATACTTGTATTGTCGGACAAAGGCCTCACCTAGGTCATTGAATGTTCGAATATTAGTGCTATCCAAGCCTGTGTACCACTTCAGTGCGGCACCAGTTAAACTGTCTTGAAAGTAATGGATAAGCAACTGATGATTATCTGCATAAGTAGACATCTTCCTGGCATACATCACAAGATGGCTTTGCGGACAAGAACTACCTTTATACTTCTCAAAGTCTGGGACCTTGAATTTAGCTGGTATTTGTACACTGGGAACCAAACATAGCTCCTGGGCATTCTTTCCAAACAAATCTTTTCCCCGAATAGCTTTGACTTCCAGTTGAATCTTGTTAAATTGTTCTTGGAGATCTCCTACAAGGCTTCGCTGATTTGTGCTATCACCCTGATCATGATAAACCTCATTGTCTCCGTAAGGAACAGTGTGAACCATAGGAGTCGGAACCGTCATAGTGGGTTGAGAAAGTGCCATAGTAACTTGAGAAAAAGTTATCCCCTGATTTGGAGTGAACTGTGAACTCTGAGCAGCAGGCGCTTCAGTTGTGGATGTTTGAACCCTAGAAACATTATGGCGGAAACCTGTACCAAAGCTGAAAGGCGTGCCCCAACCTTCTGGCATGGAGAAAGATGGAATGCCGAATGCAACCGTAGAAACTGGAGTAGTGACCTCAGATGTTACTGTTGCTTGACTGTTAGGTGGCGGCGGCTGATTCTGTGCGGCCATTAAAGAGTCAACCAGAGTAGTGAGACTTTCCAACTTTTCCTGAAGAGTGGTCACTGTACCACGGAGCTCAATATTCTCTTGTTCAGAGTGTTCCATTACTCTTCTTCTGCTTGAACGAGTATTGTATCTGTGATCTGATTGCGAGCGCGGTCGAGAAACTTTGAGACGCGACAGCTTGACGATCTAATGGAGAAAGATCCAAAAGATGAGACTCTATACAACAGACTCGATATGCAGAATGATGCATGCAAAAAGAAATTTATGATTTTTCCAAATATTTTAAAGATTATTCTCTTGCAAACATTTGAACACAAACAAATCTTTTATTCATTCATTTTTTTTTTATTTTAATAATTGGAAATGTTACAACATTGGAGCGTAGCTCCTTACAAAAGCAAATAAAAAGCTAAACAATCCTAAGCATCTTCATCAGACGAAGAACCAAATGCATTGTGCAGTTTGAGCTTCATGATTTCTTTCCCATAGTAAGCTTTCAATTCGGCCTTTTCGGTCTTTAGCTTGTCAACAATATTCTTCCAATCGTCAGGAGTCGGAGCGTTGCTTGTTGAACCTTCAAGATTCTTCTTGCTTTCTTTGATGTACCTTTTGATTGCAGCGTCTTTCTGACGAATCTTCTCATCTTTGCTCATGAGCCATCCATCTTGGTAATAGAGAGTTTCTTCGTGATCTTTCACTCTTTTCTTCAACTTTCTATTTTCCACATCAGTTCTACGAAACTTTTCTTCCCAAGCATCTTTTTCTATCCTCATCTTAGCCAAAGTGTCTTGGTATTCCTCCATAGCGGGAATATTGGGTCGTTGAGACACTGCAGGAAACATAGGTTTTTCATAAGCATAAGGCATTTGGAACTCTTTTGCTCTTTTCTTTACCCAGCAGGTGTAGGCGTCCATGGCAATGCAATTTCTTTCCTCACCTTTTTCTTTCCATCGGACGTCGTACCAAGCTCTCACCATTCTTAAACTTTTAGGATTATCCCCTTCTCGGTAGAAGTATCCTTCCACTGTAGGACCAACAGGTTTAACTGAATTTGCATACCCGAGTTGTCGTCGGGCTAGAACCGGATTGTAGTTAATTCCTCCTTGCGTACCAATGAGGGGTACGTTGGCGAACTCTCCACAACTATCAATGGTTTCTGTACCACAGCGAGCCAAGGTATACCAACGGATATCATTATTAGTAAGAGACATAAGTCTTCGAGGCCAACGCAAACCTTCTCGGTTTTCTGTGAAAATAGGAGACTGAGGTAAGTGTGAAACAATCCATTTGAACAATAGAGGTGCACAACATACAATGATTCCACCGCCTTGGCGATTCCTATGATGGACAGAGAAATACATGTCACCAAGTAAAGTCGGAACAGGATTTCCAATAAGAAAAATCTTTATGGCATTGATATCAACAAAGTTGTCGACATTGGGAAACAGAACCAACCCATAGATGAGCAAGGCTAGTACAGCTTCAAAAGCTATCATGCTACCAGTTTCGATGAAATCAAAGGCCTTCTTTACCAGGAAGTGTGAAGTTAAACCCGGGAGGTTTCCTTTGGGTAGTCCAATTACTCTTTACTTCAGATTTCTTCAAGTGGATACTTGCTGCAATGACGTGTGACTTAGGAATGGCTTCCAAACCATTGAAGGGTATCTTGTCAGACACAGGAATACCTAAAAGATTGGCATATTCTTCCAAGGGCGGTACCAACTGGTAGTCTGGAAAGGTAAAACAACGGTAGACGGGATCATAGAACTGAACCAGAGTTTTGAGAAGTCCTTCATCAACATGAGTATTCAGGATAGGCAAAAGTTTTCCATAACTTTTCCTAAAATTAGAAGGATTTTGTACAGAAGATGCTAACTCTATCAGTTTTCCCACATCAGGCGCTTTGAAACCGTATTTCTTGGTATGCCTTTTTACTTCTTCCATGACTAAATCCTAAAATGTTTGAAAAGAAAATTTCTCTAAATCTTTGGAAAAATCATGTTTTTATGGAAAAAAATGGGTTTTTTTTTTTTGAATGTATGAATGCGTGGATGCATGAATGCCACATATTCAAACATGGTAAAACAGACATGGTAATGGTAACGCAAACATGGTACACAAACATGGTAATTCAAACATAGTACACACAGGTTCAAAGGTCCAGCGTCACGAGCATGAGGTCAGAGAACCAAATAGGGATAGATCTAGTTAATCACCTGTACAACATGTTCTACTGATACGTCAGAGTCTACATTTTTCTTTCGGATATTACCGGCTTTCACAACTAAACTGATGAGCCAGAAATATTCTCAAGAAAAACTCGTCTGAGTGTGGTTCTCCGCATGACAACTATCCAAGTCTTCACCTGGATCGTTTCTGCACCACGTCCTAATAAGGCCAGGATGGGTTGGGGTTCTACGGTCTCTCAGCTTCTACAGTTCAATGCGGCAATAATGTCTTCGCTACGAAAGCATGCTAAACATATATTACCAACAAGGAACCTCCACTGAGCGGAAGGATTCTCAAGTGCGCCTGCACATGACTATACCCTCCACCTAATTTCTTATGTGTACTTAATCCGGGTTAGGATTTGTCCATAATGTATCACTTGTAACAGAACCACACAAGTAACAGAACCAAAGAATCGCACATGTAACAAAAATTAAAATAAAAACAATAATTAGAAATAACCCTTCCTTTGGAAACAATAAAAAGATGGTCCCCAGTGAAGTCGCCATTTTTCTGTCGCGGGCGAAAAACCGTTTTATTCCTCTTTTTTGTGGGATGAGACACCTGATGCCTTCTTTGGGCTCGAGTGCTCATAAAAAATGATTTTTCTTTTGTACCGACCAAACTTTTTATTATTTCCAAAGGAGGAAAAGGAAAAAAGCTGCAATAACCTAAAAGTGGGGGGAGATCTTGGGTAAGAGGGTTGGTTATACGAAGGGAAGGTATTAGCACCCAACGTATCTGTAGTACTCTACAGGGTTCTTTATTGTTTTTTATTCTATGCTACGGTGAAGGCTCTGTTGTGAAATAGGTGGGACCTAAGGTGTCTGTTTGATTATGCTCGCAAAGATCATCGCGATCCTCTGCATACATATCCCTTAGAGGGAATCAGAGCATCTGTAGCTCGGGGTCTACGGGTGCTAAGGTTTGAATGGTTTTTTTGTTTTGTTTTGCTCGCCAAGGATCGACCTTGTGCCTACGTATTCTCAAAGGGATGTTGAGAAAGTCAGAGCAATCGTAGTTCCCACTTATGCTAGTGGAAGCAAAGGAAAATAGACAAATGTCGTCTAAATGCTAGATGTATCTAATCTATATCATCACATACATATATTTAATTTTGTTTGAAAATCTTTTCATTATAAGCCCGGGGCCATGCCACTTAGGGTGCTTAGAATGATAAAGATGTTTTTGTTTAACCAGCCTTGTGGCAAAAGTTTCAATGAAGTCAGCCTTGTGACAAAAACTTTGATTAATCAGCCAGCCTTGTGGCAAAAGTTTCAATGAAGTCAGCCTTGTGACAAAAACTTTGATTAATCATCCAGTACGGTGGTAAAACAGTTTGATTGATTAGCCAGCCTTGTGGCAAAAAGAAAGTTGGATTGATTAGCCAGCCTTGTGGCAAAAAAGTTTGATTGATTGATTGATTGTTTGTGATGATATAGAAGAGATACTCCTAGCATAGAGATGAAAAATGTCTAATCTCCTAGGGTATTTGATTTGGATATTGGGGGATGCTTATAAGAAGCCCGTGGGTCCTTGTACGAAGCCCAAGAGGAGGCTATCCGAGGGTCCTTGCATTGTAAGCCCAAGAGGAGGCTATGGGAGGGACAATCCAGGGTCCTTGCATTGTAAGCCCAAGAGGAGGCTATGGGAGGGTCACTCGTTTGTACAAAGCCCAAGGGGAGGCATGGTATAGTTGGTTTGAGCTCTTAGAGCGATTTCACCGGGAAACCATACTCTATGTCCTAACCTAAACTAGTGGAGATTCTTTGCACGAAGCCCAATAGGAGGCTATGGGGAACCTAGTGTTGTACTAAGTTGAACGAGCACACATATCACACATATGAACAAACATGAACAAGTATGAACAAGTACATGAACAAATATGAACAATTATATATATGACAAAGTGTGTGTATATAATGGAGTTTATGAAGGAAATATACCTGTAAGCATGATCCATTTGTATACACAGGGGCTCGGGACTTACACTCGGGAAGAGGTCCGCTTGAGTTTATTCACAGCTATGTAAACAGGTATTTACAAAAAGGGCTTGGAACTTATACCTACATGGAGGCCCATGGTATTTTTGGGAAGATTTAAAGAAACCTTCATTTTTGATTTGTTATTCAAAGTTAAAAATCAAACTGATCGAGATATGTACAAAACGGTGTGTACAATGAAATACCTAATTTCATGTACATGAATGGGTATGTACAAAAGGGCTTGGTACTTATACCTACGTGGAGGCCCGTGGTATTTACAAAACATGGTTGATTGTTTTTATTTACAGACGCGAGGTTTCGTCGTTTTGAAAACTGTTTGAAAGTTGTTTGAAAATTTGTTATTTTGAAAAGTTTATTCTGTTTGAAGAAAAACTGTACAAAAAGAAAAGAAGTGGGACTTACACTCTCTAATATTCGAGAGGCCCCTGTTTTATTTACATAAAACAGGGTGGATGGTTTTGAAAAAAGATGTGAGATTTATTGTTTTAAAAACAGTTTGAAAAGTATTGTTTTGAAAAAGCTTTCTGTACAAAGGAAAACTGTAAAAGGAAAAAAAGAGTGGGTCTTATACTCTCTAATATTCGAGAGGCCCCACTGTTTTGAAAAACAATGGATGATTTGAAAGTGAATTGATTACTGTTGTGAAAACAGTTGATTGAGTTTTAGGCTTACCTCGAAGAATGAGAAAATTGGATTTCTGAGTTTGAGGTGTTGCCGTGATCCTTAGATGTTAAGCATTCTCACCAGCAGAAAAGAATATCGAATAAGCTCACAGCTTTCAGCATTCCATGATCATTCAGTAATCGTTTATGGAATTCTACTGCAAATGGAAGACCAAACAAAACAGAGAACAACAGAGAAATAATCTCGAAGTCTCGGATGAAGTTAGAAAATTCAAGTAATGTGCAACAATAATCAAATAGAAAATTAAATGATTTACTACACAAAGTTATATGAAAATATTAAATTCAAAGTAAAAATAAATTCTAAAAGAAGATATTTTTGTGGTTTTTTCCATGAAAAGATAAAATAATTAGAAACACAAACTTAAATATGCATCTAATATGTTTTTGGAGTTTTTAATATTTTTAATAAAAAAAATATATTTTCTAAACATATTAAAATATTTCTAAGAAACTTAAATCTTAAAACATATTTTTTATCATTTTTTAATAAGGATTAGAAAAAAGAAAACTAAATCCTATATTAAATAAAATACTAAATCTCATAAAAATATTTATAGAAAAATTAAAGGAGAAATAGTTAAAATAAAAACTAATTGAATGGGCTTGGTGTTGAAAAATAAATTGGGGGTGCAGCCCAAATGACTTAAGTTGAAAAAAAAATTAAAAAAAAGAAGGTTGCTGGGCCGGACCGGGTCGGGTCAGTGTGACCCGGATCCGCCCAACTCATATCACAAATGCTGGGTTGGGTTTGAGAACCCTAAAGCGTGAAGAGAGGCAGCGCCTCCTTCTCTCTTTCTCGTTCCTTCTCACAACAAAACAAAACCAGAGAAAAAAAATCTCTTCTCTCTCGATCGTTCTTCCTCTGTGTGAATAACAACAACAACGATTCTCACCCGGTTCATGGTCTCTCTCCCTCGAGCTCACAGTGATGAACAACAATAACTCGGTTGTTCCTCTCTCTTGTTCTTTTGCTCACACCGAACAAACAACAACAACAACCTTCGAGTATTTCCGACGGCCATGGAAGGCGAATCAGAAGAAAAACCCAGGTATGTTTCTCTTAATTTCGTTTTCACTTTTATTTAACAGTATAGTAACAACAACTTCTCACTCGGTTCATCTCTTAGCGTGAGCTCTCTCAGAAACAACAACAAACTAATGTTCGATGCTACCTCTCTCGCGAAGAACAGTGACAACAACACCTTCTCAGGGTGCTTTCGGTTCTCTCAGGTTCAAGGTAACACAAATCATTTTTTACAGTTTCTTAAAACCAATTCATTTTTCAATTTTATGATCATGGTTCAATTGATAGCTCACTCCCTGTTTCGATTCTGCTTGCAGTGAACAAAAACAAGAACTTCCGGCCTCTTTTGATTGAAGACAAACTCAAGGTTTGTTCTTCAATTCCGTTATCATGGTACCAGCAGGTTTTTTTGCGACACAGTAATAATAACATATGCTCTGTTTTCGATTTTGAACAAATTTACAGATACAACATTAATCAGAAGCGAGGTTGAGAATGAAGGAAGGATCGACTTACCTACGGCGAGGAGTTTTTCGCCGAATTAAATTGCTGAGGTATGTACCAATTTTTTGAGCTTCTGGAATCTACTGCAAGTTTGTTATTATGTTGCTGCGATTCTGAACTGCTGTTGATTGCGTGCTGAACTTTTGCTTTGAGTTGCTGCTGAGGCTTTAATTCCGAACCATTTATACTGCTGTTGAATCTGAACTGCTTCTGAATTATTGTTGTTGATGCTATCGCAACTGTTGTTGTTGCTGAATTTTGAACTGCTGCAGGTACAATCAATGGTTAATGGAAATATGGAGAGTGAAAGAAAAGAGGCTTACCTGCGGCGAAGATGTTGAAGATTCATCTATGGAGGCTCGAAGATGGGAGCCATCGTTGAAGGCTGCTTGCAAGCAAGGTATGAAGGCCTTCCCTCTTCCTCCTTCTTTTGTATTTTGTAACTTAGAAGTTACAGAACATTGGCTGCCTTCTCCCCTCCTTTGTAACTATGGAACTTTTTGAAAATTATGAAAAGAGAGAAGTGAGAAAGCTAGTAGTATAGTAGCTTTGGTGTGTTTTGCTTCAAAGAGAGAGCTTCCTATTTATAGGAAAAACTTAAGGGCATGTTTGGATGATAATAAACTTGATTGGCAAATTGTAATGATTGCAAGAATATTCTTCATGAGATATTTCTTATGCAAGTGGAAGAAAAATCTCTCATTGATTCTTTTCTCCTTTTTTTTTGACTTATTCTTTTTGATTTATTTTGTTGAACCTTTGCTAATCTCACCCCTCTTTTTGTTTCTTTTTTTTCATGTGACATGAGTATTCTTTGAAGAAAGAATGAAGAAGCTTGAATTCCAAGAATGGAGACTTTGAAGAATGAAGAATTTAAGAAAGTCTTTGAAGCTTTTTTCTTTTTCTTGTAATTCCAATTCATTCCAACTTTAAATTGTATGAACCTTGCATTCTTGAAAGTGAATGGAATTTTGTAATTCTTGAACTTTAGATAAAGTTCCTTTGTAATTCATTTGTTCCATGTAAATGCTTGAACTTCTTTTAGAACTTGAATGAAATTATTATTCAATCATGAAATTCCAATATTCTTGAGTGAAATTGTTATTCAAGTATGAAGCTTTGAATATTCTTGAATGATCTTGAATGAAATTTGAATTCCTTTTGAATAGAAAAGGATAGGAAATCCTTTGAATCTTAGGCCTTGAAACATGTTCTTGCCATCATGGATCTTTGAAATAATATTGAACTTGAAATTCTTGAATTCATGGTCTTAGAACCATACTTGAAGCAATTCTTTCAAAATGAACTCAAAATGGATAATGTCTTCTCCTTTTTTGCAAACCTTGAAGAAATTCTTATGGATAATTTTGAACTTGTTCTAAATTCCAAGCAATCCATATGAAACACTTTCTTTCATCAATGACAAATCCACATGCCAATTCTTTGAACAAATTCCAAACTAATCTCTTGAATCGCACAGATTGAAAATGGTACACTTCAAATGAACACAAATTGATGACTATGGATCTTGAATTGAGACACAATTTCCATTGTATATTGTCATAGGGATTATTTGAAGATGATTGAAGCCTTTGATTGACTTCCTGGGGATTTTTAGGGTTTCCCAAATGTGATCCCTGATTTCAGTCCCTGATAGTTCAAAACCCTAATCTGAGGATTTGTCTGATCAATCTTTGTATAGGAGATATTCTGAGCCAATGGATTAGGTCAAAATGATTCACTTGGGGCCTTGAGGTCATGTCCCAAGTCATTAGGTCAAATCCTGAGCAAAAGTCAGGAGTATGCTATCTTCAGGCAAAACCCTAATTCAGTCGATTCAAAGTCTTTGAGCTTGTTGAAGTGAATCTCTGAGGACCAAATGTTGATTGTTGATGAAGATGATTCATTTGAGATGAGGGGAGAACAAAACCCTAATTGATTGTTTCTTGTACTGATGAGTGATTTCCTGATTAGATCCTGCTGAGTCACAAGTAGCAAACACAAGCTATGCAGTTTGTTAGAGATGCAAATGATGCATATGCAGATGATATGAGGTGGTATCTTAGGTCAAAAATTGGGGTATGACACATGCTAACGGTATATTTGAGTTCATGATAGTGTTTAGAGTCGAATGGAACCATCACATGGAAGGTTTAACGCAAGGGTGAAGATTTGCCATGGCTAGGGCATAACCAAGAGAGTCCATCGTTCTCACAGTTCTGGGCTGTTTCAATCCATAAAGATTGTACCATTGAATTCGCAGGACCTTATTCGATAGATCTGGGCATTCTTTGATCTTTACTAACACGTTTTGCATGGATTTTGATTTTTTCCAGAATTAGCTATGGGACTGGTATGAAACAAATCGTAGCTACCCAGCAGCGTTTTCGTAGCAAATCGAAAAACTGGGAAGTGGAGAAAGAAGATGAAGTTGGTGGAATCCACGCGGCTGGGTGTAATTGGTTGGTCAGCGTTGCACAACGTTCCCTTCACGCGTGCAGATTCGATTGGACGGTCAAACTTCAAGCATCCTCTCTCCGTCTCTCATTCGTCCTTTGAATCAGCAGTGGGCCCGGCGCCAGATTTGTTTGACTTTTCATTCATCCATATATTCTTATATTTATTGTATTTGAAGTGTATTATAAATGACTAACTATTCTAGTTCAGATGGCAAGGGCAGTGGGGCTTTGTGTTGAAGGTAGGGGGTTCGAACCCCTGCAACCGCAGTTTAATTTTTGACATCCTTTCCTATTCAGATCATGCGCGCGTTACTTCAAGAGGGCTCACTATACAACCTCATCTCCCAACCATAAGATCTCTTATAAGCCAAATCTAACGCCCAGGAATAGGCAGGCACACCATGGACATCAAAGAGCGCAGCGCACAGGATTGAAGCCAGGTTCCTTTGTTATTCTTTTATTATTTTTATTTGTTATGTTATTTATATAGTTATGAAATTGGTTTTGATTATTTTATTTATATACATAATTAAATTCTAAAATCATATTAATAATATAATTAGGATTTAGAATTATTTGTCCGATTTTTCGATTTAATTTATTTTCATTTCAATCTGTAGTTCTAAAAATCACAACAACCCTAGAAATTGTTACTAATATATTAGGGTTTGCCCAATCCCACTGGCCATGTGCCAAAGTGTTAGGATTTTTAATTTATTATTCGTTTCGACCGAATCAATCGGTCGCGATGGTTAATAACCAATTAATTATTTAATTAATTAAATCCTATAAATTAAAATAATAATTATTTTGCTAAATGGTTTTAACCAAAGCTATTGGTTACGATGATTAGCATTTCCCCTTTATAAAATTCGTTATTATTCGTAATCAAATCTATTGATTATGAGGGGTAACGATCAAATTAAATTATTTAAAATACGTTCATTTGCTATTCGTGATAATCGAATCTATCGATTATAGTGGTTAGCAATCCTCCCTTCAATCCGTTAGTCATGGTAATCAAACCTATTGATTATCGCAACTAATGGTAACAAATTAAAACCAGGGTTGTACGCCCAAATCTAAAAACACTTCAAATCAAACTACGGATTTTCATCCCTTCGATCAGGCAAATTCAAAATGCCTTGCAAAACATAAAACTATGATAGGCCATTCAAAAAGCCTTCAAACCATACCACAATCAACTCTAAGGCGTACAACCCTGTACCCGATCTACGTTGACTCTGATTCTCCATAAGGAGATACTCCCTCTGTCCCAAATTATAAGAGAAAATTACTTTTTAGATTCATTGAATAATTAATGTATTTGGTCTATATAAAGACCAGATACATTAATTCTTCCATGAATCTAAAAAGTGATTTTCTCTTATAATTTGGGACGGAGGGAGTACATAGGCACTTGGTAACAAGGCGAGTCTCCCCCCTTATAATCTCAATTCAGTTCAAATCTCAATTTTAGCCCTATTCACTTCCTTAGCTATTGAATCTAAATTTTAGCAATAAAACCTTTGCCTTAACATAAAACCTTAGGAAAGGGTTGAGGGTGCCTAACACCTTCCCTCGACCTGATTATAATAACTTACCCCAAATCTCTAAACTGCGTAGGGTTTCCTATCCGCCCTTCAGAATAAGTGGCGACTCTAAAGGTTAATTTTAGGGCGGGTTGCTACAGCTGGCGACTCTGCTGGGGATACACTTAATGGTGAATTACTATACTCCTATAGGTTTTGACAGGGTTTAGGTTTGTGGCAAACTATTTAGGTTTTTGGCAAACTTTTTAGGGTTTGGCTAATTCGCCACTTTTAGGGTTTGTTTATTTTTATAAATATTTAAAATTTTATTTTATTTATTTACTTATTTACATTTCCGTCCATTTACGTCAGTTAAATAAATATATATTTTTTATATTTGCTGCTTTAATGCATTGTCTAAATTATAAGCAGCCGGATTTGAGGTTAGTTCTTTAAATATTTAAATTTAATTTTATTTATTTATTTACAGCCTTGAATTACTGTAATTTAAATCTTTATTTAATTGTTGTTTTACTATATCTTTAAAATTATAAGCGGCTGGATTTCCAGGTCAGTTTTTTTAAATATTTAAATTTAAATTTATTTATTTATTTACAGTCTTAAGTTACTGCAATTTTTTTTTACAATAATTTAAATATTGTTTTAATTACTTATCTATCTTTATTGCCTTTTGATATAAATTGCTGGCCTTTCTTATATTTGTGGGTTATATATAAATTGTTGTTAAACCTAAGTGTGGGAATTATCCTTAAGACCAGGGGGGACTTGAATCGCCTACGAGTCTTATTGATAATTCCACTCAGAGTGGGTTGAATATCCGGAAATGTCCAATACGAGGCTTGACCTTGTTGAAGGCAGGACTTGGTATTTGGCTGATCTCTCTCGGAACCTACCCCTAAAACTCGAACCTCATGGATAAAATGAGTTGTTCTAAAATCCAAAGAGACAAAAAGTCTCGGAGGCTACGAGCGACCCCATGAGACCCTTGTTTAGGACATACCAATGGGAAGGGTATATCCCTAAGCCGTCATGCCGAACCTATGAACCTAGGGCTTATGTGCTTATGTGTTTATTGTATGTGTGCAATTTATATACTGCGAGTGTCTTGCATTCTGATTTTGCAGGTATTCCTACGCGTTCCCTGGCCCACAGGGACTTTATTTCTAAGACCACGTCCTTCCCACGAAGGACATCACCATCTACGCACTCCCTAGCCTGTAGGGATTTTATTTTTATATCCTTGTATTTTTCAACTACGTGTCCTTCCCACGAAGGGCACCTCCATTTATGCCTGTCGATTGGCCTCTCGATGGCCATGAGACTTAGTGACTGTCATGAACAGTCACCCCGCGCCTGCATATACGCACTCCCTAGCCTGTAGGGATTTTCCTTTTATATCTCGGTATTTTTATAGCTACGGGTCCCTCCCATGAAGGACATCCTCGTTTACGCACATCAATTGGCCTCTCGATGACCATGAGACCTAGTGACTGTCTTGAACGGTCACCCTCTGCTTACTTCTATGCATTCCCTAGCCTGTAGGGATTCTATTTCTTAAAATCGCATCCTCCGTACGAAGGACCTTTTCGTTAGCATACGTCAATTGGCCTCTCGATGGCCACGAGATACAGTGACTGTCTCGAACGGTCACTCTATGCTTGTTCCTACGCATTCCCTAGCCCGTAGGGATTTTCCTTTTACATCTTTGTATTGTTACAACCACGTTCCCTTCCCACGAAGGACATCTTCGTTAGCACATGTCGATTGGCCTATCGATGGCCACGAGATCAAATGACCTTCTTGAACGGTCATCCCGCGCTTGCTCCCGCATACTCCTGACTTGAAGGGTTTGGATTTCCGTTTATACATCTTTCATCCCTAGCCTGTAGGGATTTCTCTTCATCCGATATCATCCTTAGATAGGTTGTGTTCCACATAGAGAACCTTCCCACGAGGGACAACTTTATTGATACACGTCGATTGACCTCTTGATGGCCATGAGATTTAATTACTGTCTTGAACAGTCACTCCGTGCTTGTTCCCGCACTCCCCCTAACTTGTGGGGTTTTGGATTTCCATTTATATATCTTTCATCCCTATCCCGTAGGGATTTCTCTTCGTCCAATATTGTCCTTAGGCAGGTTGTGTTCTGCATAGAGAACCTTCCCACGAGGGACAACTTCATAAGTACACGTCGAACAGCCTCTCGATGGCCATGAGACTTGGTGACTGTCCTGAACGGTCACCAGCTGCTACCTTCTGCGTACTCCTTAATCTAAGGGATTCCCATTAACGTGTCATAATATCAGGCTCGCACGTATGTCATTAGGGCCTAATGTCATCCCTAAATCCGCATAGGTTATCCTTAGGATTATATATGTTGCACGTTTGCATTACAAGTAAGGAGTCACTATGTACAAGTCCTTTGCATACGCGTGCATTCGCATTTTCATGCACGCATACATTTGCATTTACATTTGCATTTCTATCTTCGCCCGCATCCATACTTACCATGCTAGCTGGTTTCCTACAACTCGCAAAGAGATCACAAACTATGCAGAAAGGAGAATAAAAGATCTTGGTCTTGCTAAGAAAAAAAGAGGATGTCTTCCACTATGCCAACCACGTGTTCATACCTTTTCGTAACAGGATTGTAAAGACAACAAAGGTTATCGTCGAGCGAGGATTAGTTTAACAACGAAGTTCCCTCATAGATACACTCAAGGGTATCTAGCCATAAAGGGGTTCATCTTAGAACACATCAAATTTACAAGGACACTCTACGATAACCTGAGGGGCAAGGATTAGTCCGACTGGGGCAATGTCCTGAACAAAGATGCATAACTACGACGGAGGGAAGACGACATATGCTAAATCCCTACCAAGGGGAAAAAGGGTCATAAGTCTTCTTCATTAATCTACGAACTCCGAAGATTGCGGACGGAGTGATACTATCCCTAGAAAAAAAGCAAAAGAGGTTCAATCAAAGGAAACTCATGAAGTTCCGATACGACGAAAACCCACCGCTAGCAATTTATTCCTGGCAGGTTTGACGTGCCCAAGGATAATTCGAGGTTACCCTTCACTTCTACAAGTCCATGAACTAAGGAATGAAACAAGGTCACTGGATTTATAAAGGAGATTGTCCATAGGATCAATAGGTTTATCATTTCAAGTTGTAACTTTTACGATCACAAAGTGTTATTTGGTGTAAAACGTTGTACCTTTCGAATAGTAATTTAATAAAATAACCATGCATGTTTTAAAATCAGTTCGTTCGATTCGCTCTTGCATTACTACGACCTTCCATTTCAATTTATCATTCTCAATTATTAACAAACTTAAGGGAGAATGACGAATACAAATAACTAAGTCTCGCTAAACGTATGCTTTCAAGGTAAGACCGAACCGACGATGTACAGACATTGTTTCAATTCCCAAACAGTGGAGATATAAGGATGTTAATCCCTCGTCACTCCCTCGAGCCAGGAGTTGGAGTTTGTTTCTACGTTTCAAATAAACCTTGATTTCAACCAGGGGCCGGGTAGATTTTGTGGTGTCGTTTTTTTTACCTCCCCGTTTCACTTGGGAGGACGGCACGCTAGACCCTTCACGCGAAATTTGGAAG
The DNA here is from genome assembly GCF_029867415.1 of Vicia villosa. NCBI lineage: Eukaryota > Viridiplantae > Streptophyta > Magnoliopsida > Fabales > Fabaceae > Vicia > Vicia villosa. The sequence continues at coordinate 156,640,790 of NC_081180.1, forward strand.
GAGAATGCGCCCGTGGTGGGATGAATTTTGTTTCAGTTCTTCCTACGATATCACACGAACTTTCTTATTTGTCCTACGAGTAGGAAAGGGGAAAAAGATCTCAACTAAACCCTAGGAGTTTGCTAAGTGTGGGGATTTCACCTAGACTAGAAATTCTGGAGTCCGGGAGGTCGGTTATACATAGGGAAGTGTTTAAACACCCTACATATCTGTAGTACTCTACAGGAACCTTCTCTGTGTCTAAATGTGTTTGTGCTGCTAATGATTATTGGGAAAGTTTCTCCTTTGTGTTAGGAGAAGGAATTGAATTGAATAAAAGAAAGACAGACAGACAGACTGACTATTTTTGGTATTTTATTAGCTCGCTGAGGTTCCTTGTGAACCTCATGCCTACATATCCCTAATGGAAGTCAGAGCTTAATGTAGTTCGGGGAACTAATTAATTATTAATTATTTTTGGGTGCCTTGCTTGAAGCTCAAGGTTGAAACTTGAATTAAATCTCTGTTTACAGTAAAGAGACATGAAGTCATCTTTATAGAGAAGTATTTCTACTATTCCACCACAAACATTAAAAGAGTGACAGAATAACTGAATTCATTTCATTCAAGAGGGGGACCTTACTTGTGTATGTGCAAGTATACCAGTCAAATGCCTCTTAAATGAAAGAAAAATGCTCATCCAAATTAGGGAAAGTTACCACATGTCTGGGTTTTACTGCCAGCTCATGCCTTTCAAAATCCTAAATGGGAGACTTGATTAAAATGAAATGAAATGTAATGTTTGTTTGTTTGTTTAAATATGGTGAGATAGAAGAAAGATCTCTCTATAGAGATAAGCTATGTCTATCTACTATATAAAAGATTTGATATTTAACTGGCTTGTATGAGGCCCAAGCTTGAGGCTTTTTGATTGATTGATTATGATTATGACTCTGGGAGAAAACTCCACTGGGGATTAATTTACAAGGATTTTTATGTTCTGTTCAAAGCCCAGAATTGAGGCTGACTCTACTTGGGGAGTGTTTATTTGGATGGATTTTATTTGGTGTTCTGTACAAAGCCCAGAATTGAGGCTGACTCTAGCTAGGGAAACATCATTTTCTGCCTTGTACAAAGCCCAAGGTTGTGGCGGACTCTTAAATAAACTGAGTATGGATGACTCTATGGGAAAAGATCCTAGATGTTAGGAATCTTTGACACATGAAATATGGTTTTATCTGCCTTGTACAAAGCCCAAGGTTGTGGCTACTGAACAATGAAGGACTTACTAGGGGAGACTCTATTATCTGCCTTGTACAATGCCCAAGGTTGAGGCTGACTATTAACAGGGAGTTTTATTGTTTTGGTGCCTTGTATGAAGCCCAAGGTTGAGGCTAACTGTTTTTGTTGGTTTTGACTCTATTGAAGGATTTATTTATTAAAAGACTGATTTTTGGAAGCTAACCCTTTCCAGGGATTTTGACTCAGCTGGTAGAATTGTCTGTTAAAAGACTGATTTTTGTCATGTTTTTGGAGGCTGACCCTTTCTAGAGGTTTTGACTCTTTTGGGGAAATTATCTCCTAAGAGAAATGAATCTTTGTTTTTTTGAAGAAATGATTTTGGAGGCTAACCCTTTCCAGGGGTTTTGACTCTTTTGGGGAAATTATCTCCTAAGATAAATGAATCTTTGTTTTTTTGAAGAAATGATTTTGGAGGCTAACCCTTTCCAGGGGTTTTTGTTAAAAATGAATGGCAGAAAGATTATCTAATGAGACTTCTTGTTTAAAGCCCAAGATGAAGGCTGACACTGACTGAGGATAAGCAAACATGGATCCTAGACTCTGCTAAGGAAGATTGATGAGGATAAGGGTGACAGAGACTGTCCATGTCTCTCATTCCAAAAGGTGTACTCAATGTAAAATTGAGACAAACTTAGCTTGTTTAAAGTCTGGTTTAAAATGGAAGAAACTCACCAGGGTATGTTAAAAGGTGACTAAAGACCTGTTCCTATGTTTATAAGAAACCTGATGGGTCCTTGTATACAAGCTCAAGAGGAAGCTGGAAATGCTTTTAAGAAGCCTGTGGGTCCTTGTACAAAGCCCAAGAGGAGGCTAATCGAGGGTCATCGAGGGTCCTTGTTATAGCACAAGAGAAAGCTATGTAGTTTTGAACTTATTTTGGCTTTAAGCAAATGGGTAAGAGGTTTCACCGGGAATAATTCCTCTTGGGTGGATGTGCCCTATTTTTTGGATTCTAAGGTTTTTGCCAAGATGTTTCACCGGGAATAATTCATCTTGGGGGTTTGAACTACAGATCTCTAATTAGGAAAGAGCCTTCACCGGAAAGACATTCTCAATCCTAGGTCATATTCCTATAATATATACATAGTTTAACTGTCCTAGGGTTTATACTCAAACGTAGTTCTAATATATATATAAACAGTTCTATATTTGACAATAATTTAAATTAAAAACGGTAAATTGAAAGCTTGTAAAGCCTAACCTGGATGGAGTGGAGGCCTTTGAAGAAGTATGTACAGAGCCTCAACAGTAATTGGTGGATAACAGTTGAATATATATATGATAAACAGTTAATGGTTTTTTGAAAACAGAAGAAGTGAAGATGGACAAAGGTCACATAGGTATCTGAAGAGTTTCACCGGGAACAATGCCCTTCAAATACCAGAAGAATGTTTTGAAAACAGAAAGGAGATTTTGAAAATACAGTTTTGAAAACAAGCTAAGAAGAGAAGAAGGTGTTGGGACTTACACTCTATTAGAGGCCCACTTGAAAATGATTCACTGTTATGAGAAACAGTTGAAAATGATTGAAATGATATAAGGTTTTGTTGTTTGAAAACCTTAATCGTCTGTTTGATCGGAGATTGAAAACAGTTTTGAATATTGACAAAAGTCAACTTAATTAAGGCAAAGATGAAATCTATACCTAATTAAGACCTAAATAAATAGGGTTTTATCGTAAAATTATTCACAGAGTAATTAGGTTAAAGTAAAATGAAAATATATATTTTAAAGTATTTAAGAAAACATTCAAAACATACTATTTTAAACCTAATTAAAATACATAAAATAAATAATATTTTTATGATTTTTTTGATTATTCATAAAATAGGTATATTAAATAACAAGTGTGTGAAAAATGAAGTGAAAATGAATTAATTTGATAGGTGAATTAATTGTGTGAAGTTTGTGAGAAAAATGAAAGAAAATGGGTGTTAAAAAAAATAGTTTGGCCCTTGGAGGATTTGAACCCACGCCCTCTAGGTCACACACTCAAAACAAACACCACTGAGCCAACGCGCGTGTGGTGATAGCAAACTGGCTTCAAGGCAATTCATATATTGCTCAAGTGTATAGGAGCAAAAAAAGAAAATAAAATCAAAAGGTCTGAGGCGAGGGGGATTCGAACCCCAGACCTTGGGCATGAGGAGACTAAGAGCGCATGTGAGGCCACTAGGGCAAACGATGAATTCGTTTGTAAAACACAAACAATTCAAAATAAAATAAACTTGGCCCTCAGATTTGAAATTTGCGCGCCACCACCATTGTCATCTTCTTCCTCAAGCTCCAACAATTTGAATTTCTGAACTCTCTCAATTCTCAACCATTTGCAACGATATAAAGACCAAACTTGCTCTAAATTCACTCACGATTCTAGATATATAACTATTATGAATTTATATTAACTATATCTACTGAATTATCTAAAATACGTGAAGAACCCTAAAATTTGGAATTCAAATTAAATGACTATACTGAAGCATAAATGACTGATGATATAGGGTTTTTAATCCTCTTATGATGCTGAATAGAATGGTGTTGAGTTTTAGCCAGAAAGATACACGAATCAAAGAGGTGGAGTTGAGAAACTTACCTCTGAAAATGGAGGTCGTGAGGAAGTTAGAGAGCACCTGGGCTTGTATGAATGATCCCAAAAGCTTCCTTGTGACTCAGTGATGCTAACTGGATGTTTATTGTAACTTCAATTCTCCTGAATTGCTCTATGGACCTCCCTCAATGTGAGCTTCAAGTGAACATGGAGAGTGATGATTCTTGAGTTACAGACGAGCTGCAGCCATCTGGATAGCTCCACTACCTCCTATGGAACGTGCCTGGATGCTTGGCTTTGTTGGAAACCTTCTGAATTGCTCTATGGACCTCCAACTGCAACAGCTCCAAAGTGAGAGCAACAATGGCGTTCCTCCACTTACAGAAGTGATCCAGGTGCTTGGATCACCTCAAATGAACCTCCTTGAGATGTTAGAATGCTTACTTTCCAAAGATAAGCTCTGGTTTGAAGAAAACGATTCTTCTTGCCAAAGAACTTTGAAAAACAATAAGCATGAGAAGAGAAAGAGAAAGCAAGGAATATGGTTGCTTTGGTGTGTTTTTCTACTGAGGTATGCTCTCCTATTTATAGGCAAATGATTCAGTACTGATTGAGAGAGTGAGCTTGCTTAGTGAAGTGAATTTGGTTTCTTAGCCATGAAGAAATTTCAAAGAATATCCAAGTGTGATCATTGCATTTTCGAGCCAGCTCCCTATCCATTGATTCTATCTGATCTTAGGGAACATTTCAGATACAAAGTGAGCTCTAATTGGTTGGTGAGAAGATTCCTTGGGTGATTCATCAATTTGCCATAAATTCTCAAATGTAATCATTACATAATCACATGTTCTTGTTTTAGGAATCTTCCTCAATTATCATGGCATGGTGAAAATGAATGCATGGCATGTTTTCAGATGTGTTATGGGTCGTGTAGCATCCATAATTGAGGTCATATGCACAAAATTGCAAAGTTCCAAAATGATGCATGACCTATAATTTCACTTCATGAGGCCAACTTTGAACAAGCATAACTCCTAGCTCAAAATGAATTTGGAGAAGGTTGAACACAATTTGGAAAGCCCTAAACATCTACTTCAAATCATTAGTTTGGAGTTTCTTCAGAATCCTTTGACAAATTTGTGAAAAATGAGGCCAAAGTTGGAAGAAAACTAGGTTAAAACACTTAGAAAATTTTCTAAGTGTTTATGACCTAAAACTTCAAAATTTCCAAAACTCTTAAATGATTGATCTTTTGAAAAAAAAGTTCCATTGTAAGATGTTGTTTTATTTTGCAAGATCTACAACTTTCATGTTGGAAGTTTTTTGAGTTGTGTAGGTGAAATTTTGAGTTCCCATAATGCCCTCAAAAACCCTAATTCCCGACTTTTTGCTCCTTGAAGATTCTTCTTGAATTTCTTTGGTCAAATGACTTTAATATCCATATATTGATGATATTGATCCTTGAAAGTCATGGTTTGACCAAAAATCTTAAAAGTCAAAGGTGATCCCATACAGTTGACATTTTCCAGATAAAGTGAGATTTTGGACTTTTGTGTAGAATCAAGATCTTCTCCTCAAATGAGTGATGTAAATGGGTTATATTGAGGTGGTAGAGGTTCTTGAATCATGTCTTGAGTTTTGGATCCATGCCCTGATTAAAAGTCAACTATCATGGTGAATTAGGTCAAAAACCCTAATTGTCGACCAGATGAAAATGATGACTGTAGACTTTGAATTGAGGTGTGATGTCCAGTGGATCTTGTTATATGAGCTATTTGAAGATGATTGATGTCTTTGAATGATCCCCTGGGGCTTTTTAGGGTTTCCCAAAGGTGATCCCTGATTTTAGTCCTTGATAGGCTAAAAAAACCCTAGTCTGGTGACCTGAGTAAACCTGTACTCAGATGACTGGGTGTCTAATCAATCATAGGTGAATATAAAAGTGAAGCTTTTTGAGTCCTATGATTGTGTTAGAGACCAATCCTTCGATTGATTGATCCTTTGCCTGAGTTTTCTTGTCTTTGAACATCCTTGATTAAATGCCAGATGAAGAAGTGACTGCTCTGGGTACTTGCTTTGACCTGATGAAAATCCTGAAGATATGTCATCTCAGGGGGGTCAAAATTTAGGGTATGACAGATTCCCCTATTTAAGTTTCTTTTATCCGGAGGGAGAGAGATTGATATCTCGATCTCTCCTGCGTGAAAGAGACTTAAATATCAAAGAATACCCGAATTTTGGGCGCTCCTGAGATGTTGTAATTGATAAAATCTTTACATGAACTGATCCCGTTATCGTACTTAGCGGGGAATGAGGAGACAAACTCCTGTAGGAATACGTCATGTGGATTCTGGTGAATGGATGGCAATGTAGGATGCACAATCCATCTTCTTTAACTAAGTGTGGACACTTAGAAAAAGGTGCACAACTTCCCCTTGTTTCGGATGTCTGTACCTCGAAACTGGTCTCAGTTGTGATTTTAGACAATATCTCAGATAAAGAGAAATTATCCAAAGATTTGTTTCCTCATCAAACTTCTCATCAGCACTTGGAGATGAGATACCATTTGATGGTAATAAAGAAACTTCAAAGGTTTGTTTCCTCATCAAACTTCTTACCAGCACTTGGAGGTAAGATACCATTTGATGGTAAATAAAGAAACTTCAAAGGTTTGTTTCCTCATCAAACGTCTTACCAGCACTTGGAGGTAAGATACCATTTGACGGTAAATAAAGAAACTTCAAAGATTTGTTTCCTCATCAAACTTCTTACCAGCACTTGGAGGTAAGATACCATTTGACGGTAAATAAAGAAACTTCAAAGGTTTGTTTCCTCATCAAACTTCTTACCAGCACTTGGAGGTAAAATACCATTTGACGGTAAATAAAGAAACTTCAAAGGTTTGTTTCCTCATCAAACTTCTTACCAGCACTTGGAGGTAAGATACCATTTGACGGTAAATAAAGAAACTTCACCATCCCTCCTTTTAACTTAACGTTTTTTTGAAGGATTGTCATATGATCCCACGCTCTTTTGAGGGGCTAATGACTTTGCTTGAAAGCGGACGAACTGTCTTTGGTAAGAAGACTACCATTCACCTACTTACGCTTGAGGAATCTGAACTATCTTCTTGACGAAGACTACCATCCACTGACTCCGTTGGGGATCATTTGTTGATCCGCTGGGGAAATACCAGACTTCTGAGGAATCCAAAATGCGAACCAAACTATCTTATTTGAAGAAGATTGTTGAGCGTTGCTTTGCAGGAGAATCTCAGTTGGGAATTCCAAAAGTGAACAAACTATCTCTTTGAGGGAGATTACCATTTGTTGACTTGCTTGGGGAATTTGGGTGTATGAACCTTCTTCATGAAGAAGAAAACCCTTTCACAACTTTGCAGGGGAATCTTGAGTATATGCTTTAATGACTCGGGCACTCACATGATCAAAGCCTGACTCGACTATGCAGTTATGTATGCATGAATATTATGACAAATATAAAATGTAAAGTGAAAGTGAATAGAATTGTCGCGGATGTAAAATCCTATGATACGACTTGAATCTTGTTGATCAGAAGATGTCTTCTTCTTGTAGTTCGAACTCTGTTGGGAACACCTGGTTATCAGTTGCCCGCTGTCCGAAATGAGTAATATGAATTGAATTGAAGATCCGTCATCGGGAGATGTTCGCAAAGCGACCTCATGGGGAAATCTTGGTTCCCGGAGTCTCAACCGTTCTCGGAGCAACTGTTTGCATTCTTCCTATTGTTTGTAATCCTCAGAAAGAAATTTCACCTCTATTTTGCAAGTAAATTCATTTTATTTTATGAAAACATTTGTTTCAAGCAAAAGACTGTTTAAACTTAAAATGCAGTTCAAGAAACTGAATAAGACTAGATTTGCAAAGAAAAAGCACAAGGCTCAAATTATTATTTATGGAATGGTAATCAGCCAAATGCTTGATTCCATGGAGTATTTACAAAGTTGGAAATTGGTAATTTTTCGGGAAAAGGGCTACGATGAAACGTGACGACCGTTATCTTTCCCTTCCACTCCGAGTTGCGCTGTATTCGTGCTTCGTAGAAGATGACCTACTGCTGATGAATACTCCGCTATGGATTTTTGAATGATCAAGTTTGTCCTGAACACAGTTACTTGCCATATATCCCTAACTTTTGCGTAAACTACCCCTTTCGGGTTTTAAGTCTACCGGGATTGATTATTTATTTTTTTATGTCTCTAACTTTTGCCTGAATCGCCCTTTCGGGTTTTCGATTCACCGAGACGCTCTTTTTTTCCTAAGTCGCTCTTTGCGAGTTTTCAACTTAGCGAGCTGTTCTTTTGATTATTTAGGCAAAGTATTTCTTGACTGCGTCGACGTTCACAGGACGGGTGAATTCTTCTCCATCCATAGTCGTGAGTATTAAGGCTCCTCCTGAGAAAGCTCTCTTGACCACGTAGGGGCCGTCATAATTGGGAGTCCATTTCCCTCTCGAATCTGTGAGAAAAGATTGAATCTTTTTGAGTACAAGGTCGCCTTCTTTGATTGTGCGAGGTCGCACCTTTTTGTCGAAAGCTTTCTTCATTCTTTGTTGATATAGCTGACCGTGGCATAAAGCTGTCATGCGCTTTTCTTCGATTAAGTTCAATTCATCGAATCTGCTTTGACACCACTCGGCTTCTGTTAATTTTGCTTCCATCAAGACTCTCATTGATGGGATCTCAACCTCTATAGGTAGGACTGCCTCCATGCCATATACAAGGGAGAAAGGAGTTGCTCCAGTCGAAGTACGTACTGATGTACGGTAACCGTGAAGAGCAAACGGGAGCATTTCATGCCAATCTTTGTAAGTGATGACCATCTTCTGAACGACTTTCTTGATGTTTTTGTTAGCTGCTTCTACAGCTCCATTCATCTTTGGTCTGTAAGGAGATGAGTTGTGATGTTCAATCTTGAATTCTTCACAAAGCTCCTTCATCATTTTGTTATTCAAATTTGACCCATTGTCAGTGATTATCTTGCTAGGAATGCCGTAGCGACAGATGATGTGATTCTTGATAAACCTGGCGACAACTTGTCTTGTAACGTTTGCATATGAAGCTGCTTCAACCCATTTGGTAAAATAGTCTATAGCTACCAAGATGAAGCGATGTCCGTTGGACGCTTTTGGCTCGATCATTCCAATCATGTCGATTCCCCACATGGAGAAAGGCCAAGGGGAAGAGAGTATGTTGAGAAGAGATGGTGGCACATGAATTCTATCGGCGTAGATCTGACATTTGTGACACCTCTTTGCGTACTGGTAACAATCTGACTCCATCGTCAACCAATAATATCCTGCTCTCAGTATTTTCCTTGTCATGGTATGTCCATTGGTGTGAGTACCAAAGGAACCTTCATGTATTTCTCTCATGAGTACTTCTACTTCTTTTCTGTCAACGCATCTGAGCAGAACCATGTCGAAGTTTCTCTTGTACAGAACATCTTCATTCAGGAAGAATCTACAAGCTAACCTTCTCAAAGTCTTTCTATCTTTCTTTGACGCCCCAAGAGGGTACTCTTGATTTTGAAGAAAGTTCTTGATGTCGTGATACCACGGTTTGTCGTCGATGATTTCTTCTACTGTGAAAACATGAGCGGGCCTATCCAGGCGCATAACATCGATCCGAGGAATGTCATTCCAATGATTTATCCTAATCATGGAGGAGAGCGTGGCTAATGCATCAACCAAGTTATTTTCTTCACGAGGAATGTGTTGAAAATCTACCCTGTCGAAGAATGGTAACAATCTTCTCGCGTAGTCTTTGTAAGGAATTAGCCCTGGTTGGCGTGTTTCCCATTCTCCTTTGATTTGATTAATGACCAAAGCGGAATCCCCGTATACATCCAAGTGTTTGATTCTTAGATCCACGACTTCTTCGAGACCCATGATGCAAGCTTCATATTCGGCCTCATTGTTTGTACACTTGAAAGTTAATCTGGCGGTAAATGGAATATGGGTACCCTGAGGTGTAACAATGATTGCCCCAATTCCTCGTCCATAAGCATTGACAGCTCCGTCAAAGATTAAGCCCCATTGGGATCCTATCTCAGGTCCTTCGTCTGGTAGTGGCTCGTCGCAATCTTTCATCTTGAGGTACATGACGTCCTCGTCTGGAAAGTCAAAACTGGTTGATTCATGACCATTGAGTGGGTGGTGAGCCAGGTGCTCAGCTAGAATGCTTCCTTTCACGGCTTTCTGTGCGTGATACTCAATGTCATATTCTGATAACAACATCTGCCAACGGGCAATTCTCCCGGTTAAGGCAGGCTTCTCAAAGATGTACTTGATTGGATCCATATGAGAGATCAAACAAGTAGTATGTCGAATCATGTACTGGCGGAGACGCTTGGCAGCCCAGGCCAAAGCACAACACGTCTTCTCGAGCATGGAGTAGCGGGATTCACAGTCAGTGAATTTCTTGCTTAGGTAGTAAATGGCATGCTCTTTTCTTCTCGTCTCGTCTTGCTGTCCAAGGACACAACCCATGGAATCTCCTAAGACGGTTAAATACATTATCAAAGGTCTTCCTTCCACTGGAGGAGACAAGATGGGTGGTTCGAGCAGATATTCCTTAATGCTGTCGAACGCTTTCTGACAATCGTCTGTCCAGATGCAACTTTGATTTTTCCGTAGAAGTTTGAAAATAGGAGCACAAGTTGCAGTCATGAGATATATGAATCTTGAGATGTAATTCAGACGTCCAAGAAATCCTCTGACTTGTTTCTCGGTTCTGGGTGAAGGCATTTCTTGAATTGCCTTGACTTTGTCTGGATCTACTTCAATTCCTCGTTTGCTGACAATGAAACCAAGGAGCTTTCCTGAGTAGACACCAAAGGTACACTTGTTGGGGTTCAGGCGAAGCTGAAACTTCCGTAAGCGTTGAAATAACTTTGTCAGATTCTGTATGTGATCTTCTTCATTTTCTGATTTGGCAATCATGTCGTCCACATAGACTTCCACTTCTTTATGCATCATGTCGTGGAAAAGCATAGTCATGGCCCTTTGATAAGTTGCCCCTGCGTTCTTTAGTCCAAAATGCATAACACGATAGCAGAACGTGCCCCAGGGGGTGATGAAAGCTGTTTTCTCCATGTCTTCAGGTGCCATTTTGATTTGGTTGTATCCTGAAAATCCGTCCATGAATGAGAAAACTTTGGATTTTGCTGTACTGTCTACCAACATATCAATATGTGGTAAAGGAAAATCATCCTTAGGGCTAGCTTTGTTGTAGTCGACGCACATGCGGACTTTTCCGTCTTTCTTAGGAACGGGAACAATGTTAGCTAACCACTGAGGGTATTCTGAAGTGACGAGGAAACCTGCGTTGATCTGCTTTTGAACTTCCTCTTTGATTTTCATGGCCATCTCCGGATGAGTTCTTCTCAATTTTTGTTTGACCGGAGGGCATTCTTCTTTTAATGGCAAGTGATGCTCCACTATACTGGTATCCAACCCTGGCATATCTTGATAAGACCAAGCGAAGACATCTGAGAATTCTTTGAGCAGTTGTATCAAACTCTCTCTGATCTCTGAACTGAGCGAAGCTCCAATCTTAACCTCTTTTATGTTTCCATCGGAACCAAGGTTAATGATCTCTAGAGGCTCATTGTATGGCTGAATGGCCTCTTCCTTTTGTTGAAGTAATCGTGAAATTTCCTTTGATATTTCTTCGTCTTCTTCTTCCTCTGCCTCGAATACAGGAAACCCAAAGCTTGGAGAAGTCATACGATCGCACGTTTCAACGGGGTATTTTATGATTAATCTGCATATGTGTGATAAGTTTTATTTAGACAACGAGGGAAGACTCGGTGTATGCAGTTAATGGAATTTTTTGATGTTTTTTTTTTAAGGGTGTTTTTTTTTAGGATTACCAATTTCCGAAAAAAGAAAAGGGAAAACTAAACGAAGGAACAAAATGACATTTTTATTTATTGACAGTCATTTCTTGAAACAAAGACCCTATAAAACAAAACTCTATTGCTTTGGGCGAAGCAAAGAGGGACATTTTTCTAAGAAATAGTAAAATGCAAAGCCCTATGAAACATCTCTTCACCCTGGGCTATGGTGAGAGGATAAAATAACGGTGAAAGTTCCTACTTAGGAGTGCGAACAACAGTTGTAACTTCAACAGCTGTCCAATAGTGGCGAACCCCATTGTGCACTAAGTAATCTGGAACCTTAGGCTTAAGTTGGCCTGTGGTAGGTCTTGATTTACCAACCACTGTCTTTGCAACACTCAGATGATCTTCTTCTAGTTCAGCAGACTGAGCGGTGTGAGCATACCCATTTCCAAGTGGAGTATGTCAGACTTTCTTTTGAGGAAACTTCCAATCTTCTGAATGGAGAGACTCGTTGTCGGAGACACTTTCGAGATCATCCTCTTCTGTATTTCGGTCTTGCTCTTCTCCCAAGATGGCATTGACTAGATATGTGAACTCTAGATCCGTAGCCTCGGAAGGTGACTTGGGGATATAATCCTCAATGATGATTTCACCAGTCGATGATGATGAATAGCAAGGGTTATACATCCCTTTTGGCTGAGAGAGGTACTCAAAATCACTGTTCCATCCAGTTGGAACAATATCTTTAAGAGAGATCCTTGAACTTTCAGGAGCGGAGTATTTCACCATGTAGTCGAATTTTCCGCTTGGTTCTCCTAATGTATCCCAAGTTTCTTCGGGGATAGGAGGAACTTCTTCTGATGAACCATGACTTCTGGTGGTGAAGCTGTTAATAACTTCATCACTGTTTGGTTGAGTCTTACTTTCAGATCCCTTAGTCGGATAACAGCAAAGTGGTTCAGACTCTGATAAGGATATGTATCCTGCTTTGTTAAGATAGGATAGCCATTCCTCTTCATCGGTGTTTTCCGTACCGATGGTATTGACTGCTTGTTGAACAGGTTGAAGAAAACCTCCGCTGCGGAAAGTTTCTTGAATTGGAAGGACTACCTCAATTCCTGGAATAGTCTTTGATGATGTTGGAAAGAATCCAACTCCTGTTCTGTTCTTGTTGTTGGTAGGAATGTTAATGTGCCCCCAACCACTGGTAGTGCCATCCTTTACAACTTGGATTGCATCTCTGTAGGAAGAAATAGACGCTGCTTTCTCCTTTCCTTTTTCCTTATCTAAGGAAAGTGCTTGGAATTTAGTTCCAACAACTTCTCTTGGTTCTATGTCGGAGAATGATGACAGGTTGCTGACGATCAGAGCTCGTTCTCCACATACGGTTACCAATTTGTCATTTCTTATGAACTTCAGTTTCTGATGAAGTGTTGAAGTAATTGCCCCAGCCTCATGAATCATTGGGCGACCTAGCAAACAACTGTATTGTGCTGGAATGTCCATAACCTGGAAAGTGATTTTGAACGTCTGAGGTCCAATAGTTATGGGAAGATCCACTTCTCCGAAAACTGACTTCCTTGATCCATCAAATGCTTTGACAATGACATGACTTTTTCTTAGAGGGTAATCTTCGAAAGATAATCTTGACAATGTTGATTTCGGCATGACGTTGAGAGAGGATCTGTTGTCTATTAGGACTCCTGTGAGTGTATCACCCATGCAGCCAACTGAGATGTGAAGTGGAAGATTGTGGTCTACTCCTTCTTCAGGAAGATCTTCGTCACAGAAACTTAGTTTAGTTCCGGCGGAGATGTTGGCAACGATGCTGTTGAATTGGCTTATTGTAACGCCAGGTTCTACAAAAGCTTGTTCCAAAACTTTCTGTAGAGCTTCCCTATGAGCTTCAGAACTCAATAGCAGGGAAAGAACAGAAATCCTAGACGGAGTATGTAGTAATTGATCTACAATGTTGTATTCACTCCTCTGGATTAACTTCAAGATCTCATCATTTTCTTTCGCTTGAACAGCATTGGTCGGATGATTGTCTTGCCTATGTGGTACTTCCTCCGAAGGTTTCTCCACATTTTCTGTTGTTCTGTTGAAGACTCGTCCACTTCTGGTGACTCGACTAATATCAGCAATGTTGACAACAGACGGTAATGGTATTTCCTTACCATTTTCAATGAATGTAGCATTGTACTTGTATGGTATAGCCTTGCTGGACTCATACGGTACAGGACCTGGTAAGTAGATGACTAACGGAGCAATTGTTGTTTTCCTGCTATCGTACTTGACTTGCATTGGTTCAACTTGATTAATTTGAGGAGATACGGTAAAGACTTCATCATCTTCTCTATTGGCAAGAACAGTAATGGTATTGTCATCCATCAGCTTTTGAATGTCGTTGCGAACACGCAAACATCCTTGTGAATTTCTTCGACAAATTCTGCATCTACTGTAAGCGTGGAAATCTGTTCCAAAGTAGGCAAGTCCATTTAAAGTTTTATGGAACCTGACTACCGATCCTTCAAGATCTTCAACTTTGTAGATTTTGTATTCTCCTGGACATCCTTGAACCATGTTGATGTCATGTTCAGTCCTGGCTCGGATATGTTGAATCCATCCTAAGTCCATTTGTTCTTGTAATGCAGCTGGAACTACGGCACATTCTTGATTATTCTTTGGACAAATATCGCATGTGAAGTAGTTGTGAGGTGGTACATGGCCGTACCCAGCTTGTTTAGCGTGCATCTTAACAAGATTTTCCCCTATCTGACGAATGTCGTAGATTTGAATGACGTTAGGGTGTTGATCTATCAGATTTACTGAAGCTTCTTTATGCTGCGGCAAAGGATTTGCTTGGACGTTTGGACTAGTATCTTTGAAGGATAGCATTCCGCTCTTCACTAATCGTTGGACGTCAATCTTGAAAGGGAAACAGTTCTCAATATTGTGACCTGGTGCCCCCTGATGATAGGGACAGGATTGGTCAGCCTTATACCATGGTGAGGAACTGTTTGTAGGATTTGGAGGACTCCTTGTCTGAATGAGTCCTTTTGCCAGTAATGTTGGAAACAATTCCGCATACGGCATTGGTACGGGGTCAAAGGCAGGATACCTTGGAGCCGGATTGTTGTAATTTGGAGGTCGAACCTGCTGCTGAGGTTGCTGCGACCTTTGTTGAATTTGTTGTTGCGAGACCTGAGGTTGATAAGCTGGCGCTGAGTTAACAACCGGAGTTATTGTAGCAACTTGAGGTTGATGTCTCTTTCTGGTTTTGTGCAAGACATTGCTGACATCTTGATCCTTTTTCTTCTGGAAAGAACTTCCATACTTCCTTGGACCAATAGAAGATTCTGGTTCTTTGTTCAAGCGTCCTTCCCGAACTGCTTCTTCTAAACGTACACCCATGTTTACCATATCGGTAAAGTCACTTGGTGCACTTGCAACCATTCGTCCGTAGTAAAATGGACTCAAAGTTTTGAGATAGATTTTTGTCATTTCTTTCTCTTCAAGTGGTGGACAAATTTAAGCAGCAACTTCACGCCATCTCTGAGCGTATTCCTTGAAGCTTTCTCTATCCTTTTGAGTCATGGTCCGGAGTTGATCTCTGTCGGGAGCCATATCCAGATTGTACTTATACTGTTTGACGAAGGCCTCTCCGAGGTCTCGAAAAGTACGAATCTCTGAACTGTCCAAGTTCATGTACCATTTGAGTGCAGCACCGGTCAGGCTGTCTTGAAAATAATGAATGAGTAATTGTTGATTATCAGTCTGAGTTGACATTCTTCGAGCGTACATCACGAGATGACTTTGAGGGCATGAATTCCCTTTGTACTTCTCGAAATCTGGCACTTTGAATTTGTGAGGAATCTTAACATTTGGAACTAGACAGAAGTCTGCAGCATTCTTTCCAAATAGATCTTGTCCTCGAAGAGTCTTGAGTTCCTTCTGCATTTGCAGAAACTGTTCTTGGAACTCGTCCAATCTTTCATACATGCCAGCGTCCTCACTGGGAGCGTGATGATATACTTGTCCGCCCTGTGGAGGAAAAGTATGCATAATGGGCTGTGGAGAAGCCATGACAGCAGATCTTGGAATCTCAGCATTCTGTTGTGTGAAACCCATTGCCGTTGCTCTTGGAACTTCAATTTCCAGAGGTTTGTAACCCTCCGGTGGACGCATATCCATGGTGACTTTTGGAACTTCAGAAACTGGGGGTATGTACCCTTCTGGAATAAAGTTATACGGCATGCCCCAAGGTCGGTTGGGTGGCATGGTATACTGAGGAATAGGAGTAGAAACAATCTCGGAAACCACAGTCCTTTGTGGTTCTTCTGGCGTTGGTCGATTCTGTGCGACTACCAGGGCTTCTACCATACTATTGAGCCTTTCAATAGCATCTTTGAGAGTATTAACCTCTTCTCTGAGTTCTCCATTCTCTTGCTCAAAGTCTTCCATTCTTTTCTTGCGACTTGAACGAGTGTTGTATGGATGAGACGGCTTGAAAGTCTTGGTTCACCTCCTTCTCCTCCTCTCTTTCTGGAGAAAGGAAAGTGACTGTTAGATCCGCGACAATTCTCGTGTCAGTGCGTACGACTAAAGCGATGTATGATATGCAATTAAGTTATTATTTTTCAAGGAAACATCATAATTACGTTATGAAACATCAAACTTTTATTAATTAAGCGAAAACGCCGTTTTTTACACACTTTGAAAAGGGAAATACAGAGAAACTGAGAGAAAGGACTCTAAAACTTTGACGAAGAGCCGACTTCACGTTCTAACATCTTCTTCTGTTTCTTAAGCTGAGCGTTCTCTGACGTGAGCTGATCAATAATCCAGGAAGCAGGAGGGATATGATGAGAAAGTGACGTTTGTGACACTTGTCGATCGAGCACTTCAAGTAACTCATCCTTCCTTCTTAGGATGTTATGAATCTCAACATTTTTCGTGTTGACGATTCGATACTTGTTCCTCCAAGCATTCCTTTGTTGGCATACCTTGTTTAATGCCGCCAATAGTTTTTCAACATCGGTGGAGAAAAGGTATATCGGTTCCCTTAGGGGAATGGGTTCTTGATGTTGATATGGCATCCTGAGCTTGAATGCTCTGACGCGTACCCATTGAAGGTAAGGATCCAGGGAGATGCAAAGATGTTTTCCTAACAATCTTCTCCCTTTGCTGTGAACAAGACGCCTGGCTTGGACAATTTCCTTTTTCAGCATGTTGCCATGATCGTCGATGTTCTTGAAGAACAGACCCTCCAATTGGATGTTACTTGGTATATTTTTCATGGGATAGCCGTATTGACGACGGGCTAAAGCTGGATTGTAACTGATTCCTCCCTTAGATCCAATAAGGGGTATGTTGGGAAAACTTCCGCAGCTGAAGATGATCTTGGTTTCGTCGTTGTCAGGACTACACCAATCAATGTCCGTGTGAGTGAGAGACATGATTTTCTGTGACCAGTAAAGGCCATCCCTCACATTCCAGAAAGTGCTAGACTTCGGCAGGTGCAAAATGAACCATTCGTATAACAACGGTACGCGGCATGTGATTAATCCTCCTCGCTGCAGGTTTCTTGAATGCACAGAGTGATAAGCATCCGCAAGCAAGGTTGGAACTGGATTTCTAATTAAGAAGATCTTAATTGCGTTGATGTCGACGAAATCGTTAATGTTAGGGAACAAAAACAATCCGTAGATAAGCAAAGCCAAGATTTCCTCAAAAGCATTCATATCTTGGATGCTGACGAAGTACCGAGCTTGATCAAACAGGAATTTGGAAGGCAATCCTTGAATTCCTCCTCTACTCACCATATGAGTTCTGATGTCGACTACGTTCAAAGGAGTAGTTGCAGCGATGATAATGTCGTCAGGATTCTTTTCCAAACCGGAGTACGGATCTTGCGCGTACACGGGTATTCCAATCAGACGAGAGTACTCCTCCAACGTAGGTATGAGCTGATAATCTGGAAAGGTGAAGCAGTGATACGTCGGATCGTAAAACTGTACCAAGGTGGGAAGGATCCCATCCACAATGTTGGTATTGAGCAAAGGCAGAAGTTTTCCATACTTCTCCTTGAAAGCCTGGGGGTTGACCACCAGTTTTCCGAGCTTTCCCAGTTCCTCGACCTGGGGAATCTTGAAGGTGTATTTCCTAGCTCTCTTTCTCCCATAATCCATGGTATAGATCCTTAAGTCCTTTCTCCGTTTCTCTCTTTCTATGAAGTTCAAAACGTTCGTTATTTAGTTTCCTTGAAAAACGAATCGAAAAAGACTCTTTTTGTTTTTAGTTGTTATTAATGAATGATGCATGAATGCACACACAAGAGTTTTAAACAAACATGGCGTTGAAGGGTATAGTGGTCATGAAGTCAAAACGCAAACCTCGCCCCGATGGTAAACTAAGGATAAGGATTTTTGTACCTGTAGAACGGGTTCTAAGGGTCTCAGAGTTTTTGCTCAACCTTAAAGATACGTTGATTGGTATCTATAAGAGAGTTTTCTCTGAGTGTAGTATCTGCGTGACAATTACTTTCGTAATCACCGCTCTACGTCCTAAAAAAGGCTTTAAGTGGGGTTAATGTGTTTCTAGGTCCTCCTGGTACAAATCAGTCTCGGAATGCATTGGCGCAGTTAATCACAACCAGCCAGGCAAATCCCAAGAGTAGACTTGGAAACCAAGATTAGAGGGTCTTCACCGGGAAGACATCCTCCATCCTATCTTATGTTGCACTCAAATCCGGGTATAGGATTTCTCACCACAAGGGGGAATCAAGCCCTTTCCCGATACAGAATAAACAAAATAAACAAATATAAATGCAACAAACACATGAGAAGACACAGAGGTTAGGCAGGACCTCTCTTGTTTGAGGGGGAATTTGGCATCCCTAATTCCTCATTGGGGCTGGACCAGCAACAGGTAAACCATTGGTTTGGATGAAAAACCAAGGTTTTGAACACTAATGATCCCCAGCAGAGTCGCCAATTTTTCTGTGGTGTCGTTTTTTTTACCTCCCCGTTTCACTTGGGAGGACGGCACGCTAGACCCTTCACGCGAAATTTGGAAGGAGAATGCGCCCGTGGTGGGATGAATTTTGTTTCAGTTCTTCCTACGATATCACACGAACTTTCTTATTTGTCCTACGAGTAGGAAAGGGGAAAAAAGATCTCAACTAAACCCTAGGAGTTTGCTAAGTGTGGGGATTTCACCTAGACTAGAAATTCTGGAGTCCGGGAGGTCGGTTATACATAGGGAAGTGTTTAAACACCCTACATATCTGTAGTACTCTACAGGAACCTTCTCTGTGTCTAAATGTGTTTGTGCTGCTAATGATTATTGGGAAAGTTTCTCCTTTGTGTTAGGAGAAGGAATTGAATTGAATAAAAGAAAGACAGACAGACAGACTGACTATTTTTGGTATTTTATTAGCTCGCTGAGGTTCCTTGTGAACCTCATGCCTACATATCCCTAATGGAAGTCAGAGCTTAATGTAGTTCGGGGAACTAATTAATTATTAATTATTTTTGGGTTCCTTGCTTGAAGCTCAAGGTTGAAGCTTGAATTAAATCTCTGTTTACAGTAAAGAGACATGAAGTCATCTTTATAGAGAGGTATTTCTACTATTCCACCACAAACATTAAAAGAGTGATATTTAACTGGCTTGTATGAGGCCCAAGCTTGAGGCTTTTTGATTGATTGATTATGATTATGACTCTGGGAGAAAACTCCACTGGGGATTAATTTACAAGGATTTTTATGTTCTGTTCAAAGCCCAGAATTGAGGCTGACTCTACTTGGGGAGTGTTTATTTGGATGGATTTTATTTGGTGTTCTGTACAAAGCCCAGAATTGAGGCTGACTCTAGCTAGGGAAACATCATTTTCTGCCTTGTACAAAGCCCAAGGTTGTGGCGGACTCTTAAATAAACTGAGTATGGATGACTCTATGGGAAAAGATCCTAGATGTTAGGAATCTTTGACACATGAAATATGGTTTTATCTGCCTTGTACAAAGCCCAAGGTTGTGGCTACTGAACAATGAAGGACTTACTAGGGGAGACTCTATTATCTGCCTTGTACAATGCCCAAGGTTGAGGCTAACTATTAACAGGGAGTTTTATTGTTTTGGTGCCTTGTATGAAGCCCAAGGTTGAGGCTAACTGTTTTTGTTGGTTTTGACTCTATTGAAGGATTTATTTATTAAAAGACTGATTTTTGGAAGCTAACCCTTTCCAGGGATTTTGACTCAGCTGGTAGAATTGTCTGTTAAAAGACTGATTTTTGTCATGTTTTTGGAGGCTGACCCTTTCTAGAGGTTTTGACTCTTTTGGGGAAATTATCTCCTAAGAGAAATGAATCTTTGTTTTTTTGAAGAAATGATTTTGGAGGCTAACCCTTTCCAGGGGTTTTGACTCTTTTGGGGAAATTATCTCCTAAGATAAATGAATCTTTGTTTTTTTGAAGAAATGATTTTGGAGGCTAACCCTTTCCAGGGGTTTTTGTTAAAAATGAATGGCAGAAAGATTATCTAATGAGACTTCTTGTTTAAAGCCCAAGATGAAGGCTGACACTGACTGAGGATAAGCAAACATGGATCCTAGACTCTGCTAAGGAAGATTGATGAGGATAAGGGTGACAGAGACTGTCCATGTCTCTCATTCCAAAAGGTGTACTCAATGTAAAATTGAGACAAACTTAGCTTGTTTAAAGTCTGGTTTAAAATGGAAGAAACTCACCAGGGTATGTTAAAAGGTGACTAAAGACCTGTTCCTATGTTTATAAGAAACCTGATGGGTCCTTGTATACAAGCTCAAGAGGAAGCTGGAAATGCTTTTAAGAAGCCTGTGGGTCCTTGTACAAAGCCCAAGAGGAGGCTAATCGAGGGTCATCGAGGGTCCTTGTTATAGCACAAGAGAAAGCTATGTAGTTTTGAACTTATTTTGGCTTTAAGCAAATGGGTAAGAGGTTTCACCGGGAATAATTCCTCTTGGGTGGATGTGCCCTATTTTTTGGATTCTAAGGTTTTTGCCAAGATGTTTCACCGGGAATAATTCATCTTGGGGGTTTGAACTACAGATCTCTAATTAGGAAAGAGCCTTCACCGGAAAGACATTCTCAATCCTAGGTCATATTCCTATAATATATACATAGTTTAACTGTCCTAGGGTTTATACTCAAACGTAGTTCTAATATATATATAAACAGTTCTATATTTGACAATAATTTAAATTAAAAACGGTAAATTGAAAGCTTGTAAAGCCTAACCTGGATGGAGTGGAGGCCTTTGAAGAAGTATGTACAGAGCCTCAACAGTAATTGGTGGATAACAGTTGAATATATATATGATAAACAGTTAATGGTTTTTTGAAAACAGAAGAAGTGAAGATGGACAAAGGTCACATAGGTATCTGAAGAGTTTCACCGGGAACAATGCCCTTCAAATACCAGAAGAATGTTTTGAAAACAGAAAGGAGATTTTGAAAATACAGTTTTGAAAACAAGCTAAGAAGAGAAGGTGTTGGGACTTACACTCTATTAGAGGCCCACTTGAAAATGATTCACTGTTATGAGAAACAGTTGAAAATGATTGAAATGATATAAGGTTTTGTTGTTTGAAAACCTTAATCGTCTGTTTGATCGGAGATTGAAAACAGTTTTGAATATTGACAAAAGTCAACTTAATTAAGGCAAAGATGAAATCTATACCTAATTAAGACCTAAATAAATAGGGTTTTATCGTAAAATTATTCACAGAGTAATTAGGTTAAAGTAAAATGAAAATATATATTTTAAAGTATTTAAGAAAACATTCAAAACATACTATTTTAAACCTAATTAAAATACATAAAATAAATAATATTTTTATGATTTTTTTGATTATTCATAAAATAGGTATATTAAATAACAAGTGTGTGAAAAATGAAGTGAAAATGAATTAATTTGATAGGTGAATTAATTGTGTGAAGTTTGTGAGAAAAATGAAAGAAAATGGGTGTTAAAAAAAATAGTTTGGCCCTTGGAGGATTTGAACCCACGCCCTCTAGGTCACACACTCAAAACAAACACCACTGAGCCAACGCGCGTGTGGTGATAGCAAACTGGCTTCAAGGCAATTCATATATTGCTCAAGTGTATAGGAGCAAAAAAAGAAAATAAAATCAAAAGGTCTGAGGCGAGGGGGATTCGAACCCCAGACCTTGGGCATGAGGAGACTAAGAGCGCATGTGAGGCCACTAGGGCAAACGATGAATTCGTTTGTAAAACACAAACCATTCAAAATAAAATAAACTTGGCCCTCAGATTTGAAATTTGCGCGCCACCACCATTGTCATCTTCTTCCTCAAGCTCCAACAATTTGAATTTCTGAACTCTCTCAATTCTCAACCATTTGCAACGATATAAAGACCAAACTTGCTCTAAATTCACTCACGATTCTAGATATATAACTATTATGAATTTATATTAACTATATCTACTGAATTATCTAAAATACGTGAAGAACCCTAAAATTTGGAATTCAAATTAAATGACTATACTGAAGCATAAATGACTGATGATATAGGGTTTTTAATCCTCTTATGATGCTGAATAGAATGGTGTTGAGTTTTAGCCAGAAAGATACACGAATCAAAGAGGTGGAGTTGAGAAACTTACCTCTGAAAATGGAGGTCGTGAGGAAGTTAGAGAGCACCTGGGCTTGTATGAATGATCCCAAAAGCTTCCTTGTGACTCAGTGATGCTAACTGGATGTTTATTGTAACTTCAATTCTCCTGAATTGCTCTATGGACCTCCCTCAATGTGAGCTTCAAGTGAACATGGAGAGTGATGATTCTTGAGTTACAGACGAGCTGCAGCCATCTGGATAGCTCCACTACCTCCTATGGAACGTGCCTGGATGCTTGGCTTTGTTGGAAACCTTCTGAATTGCTCTATGGACCTCCAACTGCAACAGCTCCAAAGTGAGAGCAACAATGGCGTTCCTCCACTTACAGAAGTGATCCAGGTGCTTGGATCACCTCAAATGAACCTCCTTGAGATGTTAGAATGCTTACTTTCCAAAGATAAGCTCTGGTTTGAAGAAAACGATTCTTCTTGCCAAAGAACTTTGAAAAACAATAAGCATGAGAAGAGAAAGAGAAAGCAAGGAATATGGTTGCTTTGGTGTGTTTTTCTACTGAGGTATGCTCTCCTATTTATAGGCAAATGATTCAGTACTGATTGAGAGAGTGAGCTTGCTTAGTGAAGTGAATTTGGTTTCTTAGCCATGAAGAAATTTCAAAGAATATCCAAGTGTGATCATTGCATTTTCGAGCCAGCTCCCTATCCATTGATTCTATCTGATCTTAGGGAACATTTCAGATACAAAGTGAGCTCTAATTGGTTGGTGAGAAGATTCCTTGGGTGATTCATCAATTTGCCATAAATTCTCAAATGTAATCATTACATAATCACATGTTCTTGTTTTAGGAATCTTCCTCAATTATCATGGCATGGTGAAAATGAATGCATGGCATGTTTTCAGATGTGTTATGGGTCGTGTAGCATCCATAATTGAGGTCATATGCACAAAATTGCAAAGTTCCAAAATGATGCATGACCTATAATTTCACTTCATGAGGCCAACTTTGAACAAGCATAACTCCTAGCTCAAAATGAATTTGGAGAAGGTTGAACACAATTTGGAAAGCCCTAAACATCTACTTCAAATCATTAGTTTGGAGTTTCTTCAGAATCCTTTGACAAATTTGTGAAAAATGAGGCCAAAGTTGGAAGAAAACTAGGTTAAAACACTTAGAAAATTTTCTAAGTGTTTATGACCTAAAACTTCAAAATTTCCAAAACTCTTAAATGATTGATCTTTTGAAAAAAAAGTTCCATTGTAAGATGTTGTTTTATTTTGCAAGATCTACAACTTTCATGTTGGAAGTTTTTTGAGTTGTGTAGGTGAAATTTTGAGTTCCCATAATGCCCTCAAAAACCCTAATTCCCGACTTTTTGCTCCTTGAAGATTCTTCTTGAATTTCTTTGGTCAAATGACTTTAATATCCATATATTGATGATATTGATCCTTGAAAGTCATGGTTTGACCAAAAATCTTAAAAGTCAAAGGTGATCCCATACAGTTGACATTTTCCAGATAAAGTGAGATTTTGGACTTTTGTGTAGAATCAAGATCTTCTCCTCAAATGAGTGATGTAAATGGGTTATATTGAGGTGGTAGAGGTTCTTGAATCATGTCTTGAGTTTTGGATCCATGCCCTGATTAAAAGTCAACTATCATGGTGAATTAGGTCAAAAACCCTAATTGTCGACCAGATGAAAATGATGACTGTAGACTTTGAATTGAGGTGTGATGTCCAGTGGATCTTGTTATATGAGCTATTTGAAGATGATTGATGTCTTTGAATGATCCCCTGGGGCTTTTTAGGGTTTCCCAAAGGTGATCCCTGATTTTAGTCCTTGATAGGCTAAAAAAACCCTAGTCTGGTGACCTGAGTAAACCTGTACTCAGATGACTGGGTGTCTAATCAATCATAGGTGAATATAAAAGTGAAGCTTTTTGAGTCCTATGATTGTGTTAGAGACCAATCCTTCGATTGATTGATCCTTTGCCTGAGTTTTCTTGTCTTTGAACATCCTTGATTAAATGCCAGATGAAGAAGTGACTGCTCTGGGTACTTGCTTTGACCTGATGAAAATCCTGAAGATATGTCATCTCAGGGGGGTCAAAATTTAGGGTATGACAGATTTCAATTAATTCAATGGTGTATTTTGGTTGTCAAGAGAATCAGTCAATCTAAGCAAAGGTTCAAGCATATCTTATTCCTCGCATTCGTCCAAGATCGAGGAAGCACTGGAGATAACATTCACAACATCTTCTTCCACAATACATCATTCAAGATCGAGGACATAACAAAGTCAAAGCTTACAAATCAAAGTCAACATGGCAGTCACAATATTCAAGGATCAATATTTCCAAATGAGTATTCAAAAAAAAGAAGAAAGCGCCCGCTAAGTCAAAATGGAAAATTCCATGAAAGAAAACAGAATGACTTAGGAAAAAATTAGGGCATCCCGATGGATCAAATTCAAAGGAATTGGTTCATGCAAAATAAGGGATAAAAACAAAACAAAGGCAAAATACAAAGTACAATCTTGTGACTGCTAAATCATCGAAGCTTCTCATCTATGCTTGGATCTTTACAATTTTTTTTTCCTTTCTTCACCGATGCTTGGATCTTTACTAAGGCTTTCTGCTCAACATCGAAACTAAAACGATTCTCTTACAAGCAAAGCACATTCATTGGCTTAAGCGAATTTTTAGGATTTGGAGAACATCGAGGAGAAATGGGTGGGTTAAATAAATTTTGAGCGTTATATCCATTGTTTCGTAAAACATGAACCAGGCCAAGTTACAACATTTAAAAGTCCTAATTGAGGCAAGGTTAACTACGAAAGCATATTAAGTAGGATTTTGTTATACCGACTCCTAAAAGTTTGTTAAAACTATTTCTAACCACTACGCTTCTTCAAGCATTCATTTCTAATCATCCAGTCCTAATTCATAACGGACTTCGATTTCAAAACTTACATACGCATCACATTGGAGTTACTTCTCAAAGGGTACAACGACATCTACAAACAAACACTTAGCACTCAAGAAGATCTCGAATTTGGTTTAACCAAAGGCGGTCATCTCTGATGAAGACTCTCGAATGGGGAAACCACGTCTAGAGGGTTTTCCTAAACAGGGGCATACAACCAAACATCCTATTAACTAGGGGCATTCATCCTAAGGTTCAATCGACCAGGATCACATCTCGAAGCAATCTCAATCAGGGGCATGTCAAACATGGGAGAATTTTAAAAGGATAGAACACATTGGATATCCCTCCATATCCTGGAAATCAAGGGCATACCCCTTCAACCTAGCTAAACGTCGAGGCATACGACAAGGTTATTTCTCGAAGCACTTCCCTCACGACTTGGAGATCATAAGCATCTTTTCCCACGAAAATATTGGGATAATGGATATCAAATCCATGAGACGCTCATCAAAAGGAAAAGGCATCCTCACACTTTACAACCTCGAACCAATCTTTCTCCTAACTACGATCTTTAAAGTTCAAACAAACAGGTATTGGGAAATCGCGCTAGCATCCCACAACCTTACAACATTAAGCGAACTATATACGCTTTGGTTATCAACAACCTATCATTGAAGCATCTTGCAAATACATATAAATCATGCATCACATACATTATACCACACCTTTTTAGGTAGTATTCTTTAAGACATTCTTTTTCTAAGAACCTTTTCAGGTAGTCTTCTTTAAGACAGTTTGTCATCCTTTTCAGGAACCTCTCCAGGTAGTCTTCTTTAAGACATTCTAAGAACATTTCTAGGTAGTCTTCTTTAAGACAATCATCGTCATTTCCAAGAACCTTTTTAGGTAGTCTTCTTCAAGACATTCTTTTTCTAAGTACCTTTTCAGGTAGTCTTCTCCAAGATATTCTTTTACTAAATACCTTTTCAGGTAGTCTTCTTTAAGATAATTTGTCATCCTTTTCAGGAACCTCTCTAGGTAGTCTTCTTTAAGACATTCTAAGAACCTTTTTAGGTGGCCTTTTTCTAAGACATCCATTATCCTTTCCAAGAACCTTTTTAGGTAGTCTTTTTAAGACATATCTTTTAGCCTTTCCAGACAGTCTTCTTTAAGACATTCCTTATCCTTCGCTCAGAACCTTTTCAGGCAATCTTCTTTAAGACAAATTGCGTCCTTTGCTAAGAACCTTTTCAGGTAGTCTTCTTTAGGACAGACGTTCATATCCCTTCTAGAAACCTTTTCAGGTAGTCTTATATAAGACATTATTTCGTTCCACTCATTACATCAACCAACATATGCATGACATAAACATTATCCCATGCATCAAACATCCAAGTCAGCCCTCTGGTGCTAAACCACACTGTCCACCTGCTTCCCGGTAACCTTACCGATGCCGGTAACCTTACTGCGTGTTTATTTTCCAATCACCTGATTGATGCTTTCTGGTAACCTTATCGATGCCAGTAACCTTACTAAGTGTTATTTTCCAATCGCCTGATTGATGCTTTCCGGTAACCTTACCGATGATAGCGACCTTGCTGTTCATTTCATTCATAAAACACATACATACGCGTTAGCATATACATATCATCTAGTACATTCAAATACTACAAAAATCCAGTTTTCGACCCACGAGTCGTGAGTGTCCAACCCTCGTGTTGTGATTAGGTGTATTTTCCGACCCACGTGTCGTAAGTTTCCAACTCTCGTGTTGTGATCGATCTGTTTTCCGACCCACGTGTCGTGTGTTCTCCGATCCTTGAGTCGTGAATATCCGATCCTCGAGTGATAAGTTTCTAAACTTATCGTTTCCTTCCGACCCGCGAGTCGTAAAACATTTGACATGCTATTGTCTCCGACCCACGAGTCGTAAAACATTTGACATGCTATTGTCTCCGACCCGCGAGTCGTAAAACATTTGACGTGCTATTTTCTCCGACCCGCGAGTCGTAAAACATTTGACGTGCTATTTTCTCCGACCCTCGAGTCGTGAGTCTTCAAACAAGTGATAAGTTCCCAACTACTATTCCCAATTTTGATGACAAGGATGTGGTCCTCACCACAAACTTGTTTCCCAACTACGACTTATTACGTTAGTCCCCGAGCAGTAATAGGTTATGTCTTATCACGTTAATCCCCTGGCGGTGATATGAAGCCACGTCTCTTTGGTACGTTAGTCCCCTGGCAGTAACCAAAATCTACGTCTATCATGTTAGTCCCCTGGCAATGATACACAACTACGAATTATTACGTTAGTCCCCGAGCAGTAATAGGTTATGTCTTATCACGTTAGTCCCCTGGCGGTGATATGAAGCTACGTATCTTTGGTACGTTAGTCCCCTGGCAGTAACCAAAATCTACGTCTATCATGTTAGTCCCCTGGAAATGATACACAACTACGACTTATTACGTTAGTCCCCGAGCAGTATTAAGTTATGTCTTATCACGTTAGTCCCCTGGCGGTGATATGAAGCTACGTCTCTTTGGTACGTTAGTCCCCTGGTAGTAACCAAAATCTACGTCTATCATGTTAGTCCCCTGGCAATGATACACAACTACGACTTATTACGTTAGTCCCCGAGCAGTAATAAGTTATGTATTATCACGTTAGTCCCTTGGCAGTGATCTCCTTCAAGTATTCTCGCTGATTAATATCACGTTAGTCCCCTGGCAGTGATATAAAGCTACGCCTCTTTGCAAAAATGGACTTATTTTCCCTAATCACAAGGTTTCTCAAACAATTCTTCAATTGGGTTTATCACGTTAGTCCCTCTGCAGTGATCTTCTTCAAAATTTCATCAATAACAAACAAGGTTCTACTTTTCTTTAAAGGTTCCTCTATGCATTTTCAATAACCCCAAAATTTTCCCTCTTATATTCAATCAAAGGTTCCTCTATGCATTTTCAATGGCTCAAGTTTCAAAGGCTTATTCAGGTCACTCTCTCCTAATCAAAGATCTCCAAAACTAGGATTTTCATTTTATCAAAGGATTATGAAAGGCCTCAAATGGATCTCAAGGTGTCTCACATATATCAAGGCACCTCCATGTCAAAAGTCAAGCTTCCATTCCAAGGATTTCCCATTCAAATGCTCAGATGATCAATAATCGACTATGTTAACCTAAAAGTCAACTATAGTCAAAATACAGTCAAACTTCAAGATTTTTTGGTCAACATCAAGTATGTGAGGTTATATCCATCATTTGATCAAAGACTGATCATGATCCATTAATAAAAACTCAGAAATGAACAAATTTCAAAAGTTCAAATTAGGGTTTTTTAGGAAAAGTCAACTCAACTTTGACTGGGCATAACTTTCTCATACTTTATCAGAAATTTCTCACTCAAAGCCTATTTTGAAGGAAATTGGATTCTCTACAACTTTGTCTCTCACACGCCAAGGCCAGAAATGCTTCATTCAAGGGATATGGTCCAAGGGATTATAGGTCGTCCAAAAAGTCAATGAAATATACCTTTTGGGTCAAAGCTCATAACTTGAGCATGAAAGCTCCAATTGAGGTGAAACCAAAAGGAGGTTCTAAAGGACTCATCAAGCTTTCTAAAAAGTCCTAGAATGCATTCATGTGATTAAATTTGAAGAAGATACAAAGGTTAGAAGTTGGTCGATTTGGAGAAAATACACAAAAGAGAAAGTGGTGGATTTTAAGTTTTTTGATAATGGGCCTATAATTTTAAGATTTCCACGAGATTATAAGATCATAGGGGGCTCATAAACCAATCCCCGTCTATTTTTGTGATTTTATTTTATTTTTATTTTTATTTTAAATTTATTTGCAGAAAGTCAAATTAAATCAAATAAATTAAATAAATCACAAATAAATCTTTTTAGATGCATGAAACATATTACAATTAATCCAAAAATTATCCAAGGGCCAAGATTAAAAGGAAAATATGCATGGAATAGTATTTTTTCAAAATTAGAAAGGTTTTATACAAAATCTTTCTTCAATTTTTATGATTAATGATTTATTGATTTTTTTTCTAGAGTTTTAACCCTAATAGGATGGTATATATATTCTAAATCATTTAATAGAGGAGGGGGGACGAAACCCTAGCCCTTGAAACCTCTTCCAAATCACATAAGAGAGCAAAACTTTCGTTTTAAGGGTAGAAGCCATTTACCGTCTCAGCCAGAAATCCTAATTCACTCCTGAGGTGTCGAGGGGTAAGATTGAATCAAGAGCCAAGCCTGGTAACGTCTGAGATGAGTATTTCGTGTTCATCATCTTCACTTATATTCTGATTTTTATTGCTTGCATATCATGGTGTTTTAATTCATGCTAACGGTATATTTGAGTTCATGATAGTGTTTAGAGTCGAATGGAACCATCACATGGAAGGTTTAACGCAAGGGTGAAGATTTGCCATGGCTAGGGCATAACCAAGAGAGTCCATCGTTCTCACAGTTCTGGGCTGTTTCAATCCATAAAGATTGTACCATTGAATTCGCAGGACCTTATTTGAGAGATCTGGGCATTCTTTGATCTTTACTAACACGTTTTGCATGGATTTTGATTTTTTCCAGAATTAGCTACGGGACTGGTATGAAACAAATCGTAGCTACCCAGCAGCGTTTTCGTAGCAAATCGAGAAACTGGGATGTGGAGGAAGAAGATGAAGTTGGTGGAATCCACGCGACTGGGTGTAATTGGTTGGTCAGCGTTGCACAACGTTCCCTTCACGCGTGCAGATTCGATTGGACGGTCAAACTTCAAGCATCCTCTCTCCGTCTCTCATTCGTCCTTTGAATCAGCAGTGGGCCCGGCGCCAGATTTGTTTGACTTTTCATTCATCCATATATTCTTATATTTATTGTATTTGAAGTGTATTATAAATGACTAACTATTCTAGTTCAGATGGCAAGGGCAGTGGGGCTTTGTGTTGAAGGTAGGGGTTCGAACCCCTGCAACCACAATTTAATTTTTGACATCCTTTCCTATTCGGATCATGCGCGCGTTACTTCAAGAGGGCTCACTATACAACCTCATTTCTCAACCATAAGATCTCTTATAAGCCAAATCTAACGCCCAGGAACAGGCAGACACACCATGGACATCAAAGAGCGCAGCACACAAGATTGAAGCCAGGTTCCTTTGTTATTCTTTTATTATTTTTATTTGTTATGTTATTTATATAGTTATGAAATTGGTTTTGATTATTTTATTTATATACATAATTAAATTCTAAAATCATATTAATAATATAATTAGGATTTAGAATTATTTGTCCGATTTTTCGATTTAATTTATTTTCATTTCAATTTGTAGTTCTAAAAATCACAACAACCCTAGAAATTGTTACTAATATATTAGGGTTTGCCCAATCCCACTGGCCATTGGCCAAAGTGTTAGGATTTTTAATTTATTATTCGTTTAGACCGAGTCAATCGGTCGCGATGGTTAATAACCAATTAATTATTTAATTAATTAAATCCTATAAATTAAAATAATAATTATTTTGCTAAATGGTTTTAACCAAAGCTATTGGTTACGATGATTAGCATTTCCCCTTTATAAAATTCGTTATTATTCGTAATCAAATCTATTGATTATGAGGGGTAACGATCAAATTAAATTATAGTGGTTAGCAATCCTCCCTTCAATCCGTTAATCATGGTAATCAAACCTATTGATTATCGCAACTAATGGTAACAAATTAAAACCAGGGTTGTACGCCCAAATCTAAAAACAC
Organism: Vicia villosa; assembly: GCF_029867415.1. Lineage (NCBI taxonomy): Eukaryota > Viridiplantae > Streptophyta > Magnoliopsida > Fabales > Fabaceae > Vicia > Vicia villosa. The sequence goes on from NC_081180.1 coordinate 156,671,833, forward strand.
TTCAAATCAAACTACGGATTTTCATCCCTTCGATCAGGCAAATTCAAAATGCCTTGCAAAACACAAAACTATGATAGGCCATTCAAAAAGCCTTCAAACCATACCACAATCAACTCTAAGGCGTACAACTCTGTGCCCGAACTATGTTGACTCTGATTCTCCATAAGGAGATACGTAGGCACTTGGTAACAAGGCGAGTCCCCCCTTATAATCTCAATTCAGTTCAAATCTCAATTTTAGCCCTATTCACTTCCTTAGCTATTGAATCTAAATTTTAGCCATAAAACCTTTGCCTTAACATAAAACCTTAGGAAAGGGTTGAGGGTGCCTAACACCTTCCCTCGACCTGATTATAATAACTTACCCCGAATCTCTAAACTGCGTAGGGTTTCCTATTCGCCCTTCAGAATAGGTGGCGACTCTAAAGGTTAATTTTAGGGCGGGTTGCTACAAGGTAATACATTGATTACTACCCTCTTTAAATTTATTCATTTTCAATCGAAAAGCGCTTTATGTAATAATTTGTACTCTATTATTACTCCAAGAGTAAGTGTTAAACACTTACTCCAAATCTTAACAAATTGATTATCCTCTAACGACTTTAATTAATTTTTTATGTAGAAAAATTTTTCTAAAAATAATTAAATTAAATGATAAATTAAAACTGCTAGATTAATAAAAATCAATGGTTAAAATTTGGAGTAAGTGTTTAACACTTACTCTCTGAGTAAATATGTTCCTCCTATATATATATATATATATATATATATATATATATATATATATATATATATATATATATATATATATATATATATATATATATATATATATATATATATATATATATATAGAGGAGGGATCAAATTACACCCAAAGAGTTACACCACGAGTTACACTCGTTCAATAACTACATCTCGAATTAATATTTTTTAAATTCAACCGTTGGATTAAACTATAATATCATATAGATCATACCTATAAAGTTTGAGCTTAATCTATAATGATTTACTATATCATCAAGATACCCAAAGATTAACGTCAAAATGAGCTTTCATATAACGTTAATCTTGATGTAATTCAATGACATAGTAAATCATTATAGATTAAGCTCAAACTTTTTATGTATGATCTATATGATATTATGTTTTAATCCAACGGTTGAATTTAAAAAATATTAATTCGAGATATAGTTATTGAACGAGTGTAACTCGTAGTGTAACTCTTCGGGTGTAATTTAATCCCTCCTCATATATATATATATATATATATATATATATATATATATATATATATATATATATATATATATATATATATATATATATATATATATATATATATATATATATATATATATATATATATATATATAGAGAGAGAGAGAGAGAGAGAGAGAGAGAGAGAGAGAGAGAGAGAGAGAGAGAGAGAGAGAGATCAAATTACACCAATATGTTACACTTATAGTTACACTCATTTATAACCTTTGATACTATTTTGATCTAATGGTTAGAAACAAGTAATGAGTGACTCATAATTCTTACTTAAAATAGTTTTCTCCTATTTTTGGTAATAAATAATTTGCACTCTAATAAATCATAATTCCCTATTCTCTTAAATAAAATAAATTTTTCACATTTTTTATAACTATCAAATTATACTTCATTTAAAAAAAATCATAATGCTAAATATTTTTGAAAAAAAAATCATGATTCAAAGTTTGAAAAGTTTTTTAAAAAAATTTCACTTTTTTTTAATTTCATTTAAATTTAATCATATTGAATTCACTTAATATAAATAATAAAGTTGTTTAAATTTTAAATATAATATAAAATAATTCACAAAATGTGTATAAAAAATATACAAAAACTAAATAATTAATAATTAGCATAATAATTTTATTGTGAAAAAAATACGATCGTATTTTAAATAATTGTGAAATTTGTTTCAAATAATGAATACACGTTTTTTTATTAAAAATTATATTTTTTCTTAATAAATAATAAAAATAATGTATTATAATAAATATTAATAAAAATCATGTAATTTATATTAATTTTTCTTAAAAATACGTGATTTTTAATATTTATTTGTAGGAAATGTTATTTTTTATTAAATAATGGTTTTTCTCAATTTTAAACAAATGACAATTTTGATAATAAAGAAAAATTATATTCTATTAACTTATTTTTATTTTTTATTTTCAAATTATACAGTTTTAATATTTAAAAATAATAAACGTTATATTTAAATAAAAAATATATTTTTCTGACCTTCAAACAAATTTTGTTATTTTTATTTAAATAAACTTATATTATGTATACTTTATATACACTATAAAAATTGTCATATTTTTAAATAGTGCATTAAAAATATAAAAACTATTTAAACAATAAATATAAAAACAAGCAAGGATTAATGATTAACCCAAAAATATCATATAAAGTGAACAATGAAATTGATAAATTTTTGTAATCGTTTTTAAACATTTTAAAAAATATTATATATATTTTTTATTTTTACATCTTTATGTGCTTATTATTCATTATTTAATTATTTATGCACATTTTGAGCATTATTTTTTATTCTATTTAAAATTGAAACAATTTTATTATTTACTTTAATTAGTTGAATATGATTTTTTTTAAGAAAATAAAAACGTGAATTTTGTTTTAAAATAAGATTATTTTTTTATAAAGATTAATCTTGATTCTTTAGAAATATTTAGAATCACATATTTTTTATAAAAATAAAATTTATTTATGTGTTAGAAAAAGTTGGAGAGATTTATTTAATTTTATAAGAATGAATTATGATTTGATAAGATAAAAATTATTTATTACCAAAAGTAGAAAAAACTATTTTAAGTAAGTATCATGAGTCCCTAACTAATTGTTTCTAACCATTGGATTAAAATAATATCAAAGGTTATAAATGAGTGTAATTATAAGTGTAACAATTTGGTGTAATTTGATCCCTCCTCATATATATATATATATATATATATATATATATATATATATATATATATATATATATATATATATATATATATATATATATATATATATATATATATATATATATATATATATATATATATATATGAGGAGGGATCAAATTACACCCGAAGAGTTACACCACGAGTTACACTCATTCAATAACTACATTTTGAATTAATATTTTTTAAATTCAACCGTTGGATTGAAACATAATATCATATAGATCATACCTATAAAGTTTGAGCTTAATCTATAATGATTTACTATGTCATTGAATTACATCAAAATCAACGTTATATGAAAGTTCATTTTGACGTTAATCTTTGGATATCTTGATCGTATAGTAAATCATTATAGATTAAGCTCAAACTTTATAGGTATGATCCATATGATATTATGTTTTAATCCAACGGTTGAATTTAAAAAATATTAATTTGAAATGTAGTTATTGAACGAGTGTAACTCGTGGTGTAACTCTTCGGGTGTAATTTGATCCCTTCTCTCTCTCTCTCTCTCTATATATATATATATATATATATATATATATATATATATATATATATATATATATATATATATATATATATATATATATATATATATATATATATATATATATATATATATATAATCATTGGATGTTAAATTAATGACTCAGATTTACGTTATATTTTAAATACATTTTACATAAATATCTTGTTCACTTAAACATTAATTAAATATTATAAAATATAAAGTAAATCTGAGCCATTAATTCAAATCTAATGGTTATTATTAAAAGTTCTCAGTTCTCATTATAACCAAAGTTCTCTTTTGATACGTCCCATATATATATATATATATATATATATATATATATATATATATATATATATATATATATATATATATATATATATATATATATATATATATATATATATATATATATATATATATATATATATATAAACAGATCAAATTTAATAACATGACTCATTCGATAACTCTTTAACACATATTCGTATAACAAAATTCACCATTGAATTGAAAACTAACATCATATAGATGATCTCCATAAAATTTAACATCAATCAGAAATCATTAGATATGTCAACGAGATACATAAAAACTAACGTCTTACAAAATTTTAACAAAACCGCTAAGTTTGATCATTCTCTTTAACGTATCAAATGACTTTCAATTGATGTTAAATTTTATGGACGTGTCTATATGATTTTAGCTTTCAATCCAACGGTAAATTTTGTTATATGGATATGCGGTAAAGAGTTAGAGGATGTGTCATATTATCAAGTTTAACACACTGGTGTCCTTTGATCATGTCCTATATGAAAAGGGATTAAATTACACCAGAAAAGTTGTACCACGAGTTACACACGCTCAATAACTTCATTTCGAATAAATATTTTTTAAAATTAATCGTTGGATTGATACATATTATCATATAAATCATACCTATAAAGTTTGAAACTAATCTATAATTTTTTACGATACCATCAATATATTCAAAGATTAATGTTAAAATGGACTTTCAAATAACGTAAATTTTGATATAATTCAATGACATAGTAAATTATTTTATATTAATCTCAAACTTTATAAGGATAGGAACAAATAACACCGTTGTGTCAAAGTTTAATTTGACAAATATGTACCGTCAATAGTACTAACCTATTTTGTAGTAGAAAAATAGACTGTATATTTTTTATTTTATTTTATTTAGTAACCGTTTGATCAATTTTTTAACTTTTAAATTTGATATTAAATTAAACTTTGCAACATTTGTGTCATTTGATGTTATATAACCTGAAATAATAATAATTCCATTAAAATGAATTCATGAGGACCCCAAAAAGTTAATGGTAATTGATGTCTAAAAGAAATTGAATCAAGTTGTGCAAGTGTATCTTCAATTAACACAAAAAAGAACTTGTCCAATTCTCTTTGAGTCAAGCACCAAACAAGGTTGACGTAGTAGATAAATGCCCAATTCGTAGTTGTAGGGTCAGAGTGTGGCCGTTATAAAACCCAATTTTATCAAAGCGGTGACTTTATGCTATCAAAAAAGTATTCTTTCATTCCGACAATTGCTCAATGCTCATCGCATTCGCCGGGGAAAAGCATCTTATAAAGCATCTTATATTTTTGTAATAAAGCTAACAAAATTAATTTTATAAATATTATAATTATTTAACTGTAATATTAAATCCTAATTAATAATAATAATAATAACAATAATAATGGAGTATCAAAATTATCACATTATTTATTTATTTGTTATCTATGTTTAATTTGTGTGTTAAAAACCTACTACGAAATTTAGAGACGGGTAATATATAAATCTAATTTTGAAATGCTTTAAAATCTGAATTTAGCTATAATCTATAGATCGTGCAGCAATCACCTTGAAATTCTATCTAAAATAATAGAAAAAGAAAAAAAAAAATGGAGTACTTAATTTGTTTGGCTTGCATCTCGTGAAACCGTGTACGACTAGCTGTCCTGTGTTAAAAGGTTTCTCTTCATTTTATTTTATTTTTGCCATTAAACAGTTATTTTGTGGGCTCCATTTAATGGGGTAGGTCCCATTCAAGCAGAACATATAGAATATGAAACATGTCATGTTTTGATTGGGTTTTCATTTTCGTTATATTTTTTTGTCAAATTATAAATATAAAGTAAAATTTTAATATAATTTAAAATCTCAAACTGAAAATAAGATTTTTTCTTTACCCACCTTCCTATGGGGGTCACCCCCAGCGAAAATCCCAAAATACCCCTGCTTCGGAAATGAACTTCCGAAGCGTTTTTTTTTTTAAAAAAATTTTCTTAATTCGGAAGTGCATCTCCGAAAACACCTCATGGGGGGTGTCTTCGGAGATGAACTTCCGAAAACACCTCATGGGGGGTGTCTTCGGAGATGAACTTCCGAAAACACCTTTGTTCAGATTTTGGGGGGTTTCGGAAGTTCTTTTCCGAATTATGCAGAAACTGTGTTTTTTTTTTTATGTTTTATCTAAAACAGTCTCGCATTTTAATTAAACGTAAACGCCAAATAAAATAAGCAATAGATAAACTGAAAATACTAATATGATAAATAAACAAAAAAAATACTAATCAGATGAAAATAATATATACAAACCAAAAAAAATAAAAATTGTGTGTTAAAGATACAATCCGATAACAAAAAATATATAAACCCGACCACTACTGGGTGTGCCTAAACCTCTCGCCCTGAGACCTCCTCTGCCGCGTGTATGTCGCCGCACGGCCCGCATCAGTGACGATCATCTCCATCACGGCGACTGCCTCTGGACCGCCCCGCTCCACGATACCTCGATCCAACGCGTCCTGCCCAATCATCGATATCCGCTGGCAGATCGGCATGAGATCAATGGCGTGATCATCCTCGGCCTGCTGGTTCTCCAGGATCTCCTCGTGTGCTGGCCTAGGAGCGCCGGGAATGTCGGGTCTCAGAAGAGGATGTGACACCCGGTAGAACCATGTGACGTATCCCTCCTCACTGTGCCAGTCCTGGGTGACCCGAGTGAGACGGTACTCCAGCGGTACCACATGATCCTCCCAATGCTCCCATATGGCAGTGAGCTGCACTCAGGTCATAGTGTCGGGAGCAGCCTCAAAGGGTGACCTGGGTATCCGCTGCACGAATCCGAACTGACGCATGCACCGCTCAGGGAGATATCGAACCATGATGCCGGTCCCGCAAGCCAACCAGCCAGAATAAAGTGCAATGCCGTCAAAGGGGACAATCTGAGCGTAGTCGATGAACGGCCTCCAGGTGACGTCGTCGTGCAGAGTGCAGTCCAGGTATCCACGGTATGGTCCCACCGCATCGTTCCCCCTCTGGAGATCGTATTTGGCGGCCCTGGGCAAGGCGTCCACGTACGCAGGATCGAGGTGGTAGCCGTGGATGCGGGAGAAGTAGGAGATGATCCAGCTCTGAAACAGAAACAAGATAATGTATTAAAATTAAATACGAAACATATATAAATAAATAAATACGATAATGTATTAAAATAAAACGTACCGTAAGCAGTGTGCAGGATCCGACCAACTGCCTCGTCCTCCAGTTGGAGGCCTCATTCAGCTTCTGGTAGAGATATGCCAGAGTAGCTGACCCCCAGTTCCACTGGTGAACGGTATCCAGGTCCATGAAATAGCGGAGGTAGGCCACGTCGACGTACCTGGCACTCTTGTCCACAAAGCATGCAGCGCCTACCACATGCATGTACCAGCACCGGAGAGCGCAGCCGCGGTGGTACTCCCTGAATAGGTCGTTACCCTCCTGTTCGGCCTCGGCCGCCGCGTCCAGGTGGAACTCAAAATAGAGGCTCAGTGTGTTGAACCGGACATGACACCCAGAAGTCGAGACGCACTCCAGGTGAGCAACCTCGTGCGGCATGCCCAAATAGTGCATCATCCACTCAATGGCCTCGACCCTCTGGATCCTGGAGTGGTCCAACAGCCACCCCCTGATGGGCAGGTGGAGAAGACACTGGATGTCATGCAAGGTGATCGTTAACTCCCCCACCGGCAAGTGGAAAGAAGACGTCTCCTTGTGCCAGCGCTCCACAAATGCCCCCTGCATGCCGGTGCTGATGGTGGTGTACCCGGTCATGCAGAGCCCGCTAAGCCCTGAACCTCACACATGGTCGTTAAACCACTGAGCTGCTGGTTTAAACAGACCAAAAATCTTCCTGGAGTGGTTCACCATTTTCAATGGCTCTCTCCTGTTAAAAAAAACAAATAAGCGAGAAATAAACGGTAAAATTATAAAAAATGGTGACAAATAAACGGCTAAGTTAAAAAAATACCTCTCCCTCCCAGATCCGCCGAGCGACGTGATCTTGGTAGTGAATCAGCAGGGAAGTGTCAAAAGGCCCTCTCGGATAGCTATCCACCTCCTGCTCCTCCTGCTCCTCCTCCTCCCCGACTGGAGGGTCAACATCCGGTATCACCTCCTCCTCATCCTCATCCCCCTCCTCTCGCTGGCGGGAAGAAGATACCCAAGCCAGCCTACTCCTAGAGCCTGAAGCAGATGAACTCTCCACCAAGTCCTGTGGAACGCGCACACGGCGTCCCCGGCCCCGTCCCTGGGTCGACGCCAGCTGCGCCGCCGCCCGCTCGCGTCTAGCCGACGCAGTCTGGGACTCCCTGCCCTGTCTGATGCGTGCTGGCTGGTTGCCTGACATGTTCCTGTAAACAATCGAAATCCATTAATATGCGAGACAAATGAAAAAACAAAAAAAAATGCACTTCTGATACAGTTCGGAAGTTCATTTCCGAAACTGGGATGGAGGTGTTTTCGAAAATGAACTTCCGAAACACCCCTGCGCAGAGCTTTTCTGCAACCTTCAATGGCAGACCCCAAAATCAAAATTCAAACCTATGTATACACATTCTAAACATCCTAAATATCACTATAAACCTAACCCAATACATTTTTTGCTATTTGTAAACACCCTAATATACATTTTAATCATAGATCTTAAAATCAAAATGCTTACCTATTGAATAGATTGGAGGACTTTAGAATGTAATAGAGCAAGTAGATGGAGCCTTTGAGGTAGCTTGGAACTGGTTTGCACAAAAATCTCTTTGGGGTTGAGTTTGAAGAAGATTAGGGTAAATGATTTGGGGGAGGGGGCTGTTTTGCTTAATCTGCAAAACGCGCAGTATTTCGGAAATGAACTTCCGAAATGCTGTTTTCGGAAATGAACTTCCGAAATAAGTTAAATTTTTCAAAAAAAAAGGCGCTTTCGGAGATGCATCTCCGAAAATACATTTTTCTTACATTTCGGAAATGCATTTCCGAAGTCAGGGGTAGTTTGGGTTTTTCACCAGAGGTACTATGACATCAATTGAACGTACTATGACATCAATTAACAATATGTTATAAACAAAGAATCACCTATAATTTAAATTATACTTTAAATTTTTATTTTCTTATTTAAGTCATCATCAAACAGTATTTTTAACTTGATCTAACATATATAAAAATTGTGAGATTTTTGGATCGAACTTCAGTCTCAACAAGGATAGTTTTTTGATTCGACAACGATTAAGCATGTTATCGAAGTCTAATCACATGTTGATGTCGAAGTCCTGCATGTTGTAGTCGAAGTACGTTCAAGCATGTAGTAGTCAAAATGCTATGATTGTTAGCATATCTAATTGGGCTTGTTTGTTCGACTCAATTTTTAAGTTAGCTTAGTAGTCTATAGATAGACTAGTTCTCTCAGTTTGTGAGAGAGGTTGCTTGTTGATATCCATTTGTAATCTTCAAACCCTTATTGAGTAAGTGAATAGTAAAACAGTTACAACCAATCATGACTTTCTTATTCTTCTATCTTTTTTCTCTTTCGAGAAAACCTAATAGGGTTTCTTCTGTTTGTTCAAAAAACTCAATCTTTCTCATAGTTTTGGTATGTTCTTGACAACACCCTATTGCAACAAACTGGTATAGGGAGCATGGAGAAGAAGATATCGTCAACGAAGTATGAGATTGAGAAATTCACCAATGTGAATGATTATTGTTTGTGGCGCTTAAAGATGCAAGCCCTACTGGTTCAGTAGGGTTTGCTAGAGTCGTTGAAGGGAGCTGCAACCATGGATGTTGCGCTATCGGAGAATGAGAAAACGACGATGGTAGAGAAAGCCCGCAACACCATCGTATTAAGCCTTGGTGATACAGTTCTCTGGCAAGTTCCGAAGGATAAGACGGCGGTGGGTGTGTGGAGGAAACTCAAAAGCTTGTACATGACCAAATCGTTGGTCAATCGCATTTACCTGAATCAAGCTTTGAATTTGTTCAAGTAGAGTGGAGATAAAGTCTTGGTTGAGTAGTTGGATGTGTTCAACAAGTTGATTCTTAATCTTGAAAATATCAATGTCAAGATCGATGATGAAGATCAAGCATTGTTGTTGATGTGTGCTTTTACCACGTTCTCATGCTCACTTCAAAGAAAGTCCATTTCTTGACCTTTGAAGAAGTTCAATCCACCTTGTACTCATTGGACTTGAACGAGAGGAAGGAGCATAAACCATCATCTGTTGGTGATAGTTTGTCCGTTAAGGGGAAATTCTCAAAGAAAGATGGTAAGTTTGAAAAGAAGAAGAGTAAATGTCAACAAAAATCTTATGGTGGTGATACTTATGCAATAAGGTGTCATCACTGTAAGAAGGAGGGTCACACACGAAATGTGTTCCCTGATCGACATAACAATTATGGTGGTAAGGACAATGGTAATGCAACCATTATGCAAGATGATTTTGAATTATTTGATGTTCTTGTAGTTTCGAGCAGTAAATATTGCAAGGAATGGATCATGGATTCAGGGAGCACTTGTAAAATGACTCCAAACAAATATGTGTTTGAGTAATTTTGTGATCAAGATGGTGGATCAGTGTTGTTGGGAAACAACAAAGCCTACAAAATTGCAGGAATTGGATTTGTAAGATTCAAGCTCCATGATGAGTCAATAAAGTTATTGACTGGTGACAGATATGTATCTGATCTGAAGAGAAATTTGATTTCTCTTTGTGAATTCGACAAGAAAGAATATGTTTTAAAATGAGAGCAAGATATCCCAAGGGTAATGAAGGGGTCTAAGGAAGTCTTGAGAGGCATCAAAAGGAAAGACATGTATGCCTTTGAGGCTGAGGTTGTAAGTAGTTCAGAGGACGTGGTGTCCATAAAACCTGTGTCAAATACTGAGTTATAGCACAAGAGACTTGGCCATGTTAGTGAAAGAGACCTTGCAAATTGTCGAAACAAAATCTGTTATGTGGTGATAAGGTCGAAAAGATGGAATTTTGTGAACCTTGTGTATTTGGTAAATCCTATAGGGTGAAGTTTAACAAATTAAGGTAAACAAAGAACGCATGAATTTGTTGATTATATTCATACTGATCTTTGGGGGCCTGTAAGATATCATTTAGATTCAGGTGCAGGGTGTTTTATATCCCTAGTTGATGATTATTACATAAAGTTATGGGTAGTCATTCAGAAAGTTAAGGATGAAACTTTTGAAAATTTCAAAAGTTGGAAGACTCTCTTGAATTTTGCAATGAGGCGATTAATAACTATTGTGTTGTGTATGGTATTTCAAGGCACAGAACTACTGCAACTAATCCCTGGCAAAGTAGTTTAGATGAAAGGTTTAATCGAACCGTTTTGGAAACAGTTAGATGCATGTTGGTTAGTGCTAGATTGAAAAAGATGTTTTAGGACGAGGTTGTTTCAACAATAGCATATATGATAAATAGATGTCCCTCGACTGCCTTGAGGATGAAGACATCTGAAGAAGTATGGTTTGGACATCCACCTAATCTCAACAAACTTAGAGTATTTAGTTGTGTCACCTATACTCACATTAGGCAATATAAAGTCAAATCTAAAGCTCTGAGATGCCTGTTCACGAGGTATCTTAAGGGAGTAAAATCCTATATGTTGTAGTGCCTAGAACCGGGTCACGGAAGGTGTATAACAAGTTGTGATGTAGTTTTCAATGAAGCAAAAATGATGTTCAAGAAAACTAATGATGCTGGTCGAAATGCATAATTTCTTGAAGAAAAGCTGGAACAAGAAGAGATTCTTATTGAGGTGGAGCATAGGGATGTTGAATTTCATAAACAAGATGAAGTTGAAGAAGCCCAATTTGCTCATGAAGAAATTGAGAAAATTTTTGATGACTACCTGATGGCAAGAGATAGGCCGAGAAAATTCATTAAGCCACCTTAGAGACTTGGTTGTGCAGATCTCATAGTTTTTGCCTTAATCTTTGCAAATGAGGTCCTTGATAAAGAACCTAAAGACTACAAAGAAGTTGTGAGGAGTCAAAATAAGACTGAATGACTGAAAACCATGGATGATGAGATAAAATCTCTTTATGATAATAACCTGCAGAGGCCACGTTATTCACTTATAAGTGGACTTTCGAGGTTAAAGTAGAAATCTAAGGATGTGCCGACTCTGGTTATGCAGGTTGTATGGATTCCAAAGAACTTATTTCTAGATATGTTTTCACTATGTTTGGCACAACAATCAGTTGGAAAGCGACACTTCAGAAGGTTGTTGCCTTATCAACCACTGAAGCAGAATATATTTCCCTTATTGAAGCTGTAAAAGAAGAATTGCAGCTTGATGATTTAGATAAGGAGCTGAAACTTAAAGGTTAGGCAATCACTGTTAAATGTGATAGCCAAAGTGCAATACACTTGTTGAAGAATTCAACTTATCATGAGCGAACCAAGCACATCGATGTGGGGCTATATTTTATCATAGAAATAGTTGAGCGTGAAGAAGTCCAAGCCCTGAAGGTTTCGAATGAAGATAATGTTATTGATATGATCAGAAAAACATTGCCATGCTACAAGTTTTTCCACTGTATATAGTTGATAAAACTGCATGAAGAAAACTAGTTTGTCCCCTTGATGTTGTAGAGTTTACTCTAAGGTGGAGATTTATGAGATTTTTGGATCGAGCTCTAATATCGACAAGGGTAGCTTCTTGATTCAATAGATATTAAGCATGCTATCAAATTCTGATCACATGTTGATGTCAAATTTATGCATGTTGTAGTCGAAGTACGCTCAAGCATGTAGTAATCGAAATTCTAGAATTGTTAGCATATCAAATTAGGCATGTTTGTTCAGCCCAATTGTTTAAGTTAGTGTGTATCTCAAGTTAGCTTAGTAGTCTATAAATAGACTAGTTCTCTTAGGTTATTGATATGGGTTGATTGTTGTTATTCACTTGTAATCTTTGAACTCTTATTGAGTAAGTGAATAGTAAAACAATTATAACCAATCCTAATTTTCTTCTTCTTTTTTTTTCCTCTCTCTTTCGTGAAAACCTAATAGAGTTTCTTGTGTTTTTTCAATAAAATCAATCTTTTTCTTAGTTTTGGTTTGTTCTTGACGGCACTCCATTACGAGAAAAATGTTATTTTTTTCTTATCTAATAGTATTTTGTTTCGTTCTTTTTATAAAATTCAAACAATTGACAACCAAATGGTATAAATATCTTTTGCAAACTTTTCTTATATAAGAAATAATACCAAAAACAAAGAAATATGCCTCTTTGAATCAATAGGATAGACATTATTAGTATCCAACTACATCAAAATGTTCTACCTTAATCTTTAAAAGAAAGAACACTCGAAAAACTATGACTTAATTTTGCGTCATTTTCATGATCTCTCAAGTACCTTAGAGAATCGTTATTACTAATCTTTTGTGACTTCAAGTTATCTTTTGACAAGAGTATGTTTTAGAAGAGCCTTAAAACAAACAATAACACTTTTAACGAAGCAAAATTGTTTCAAGGAACGCTTGAATCAACCTTTATATTTTGAGTAAGCATTCGATAAACATCATTGACGTGATACTCTCAATCAAAATTAAGCCTCCCTAATAATTTATTTGTTTGATTTTCCTAGAAAAAACATTATCTAACATAATACAACAATCTAGAAGTAAGTTATTCTCTCAAGCAAATAGACGACGTCTGCATCTTCTATATCCTCCATTCATCTTCCACCTCATCAACACATATCAACCATTGAGACATTTTTAACTGAATAAAACCCGAACAACCGATTAAATTCATCTCTCATGATAAAAATATGTAATTTCACTATTTCACACCTCTAAAAGAAACTATCCAAACCATTTTTCCTTAATCAAACTCATTAGTTCCTTCACAAAGTTTAAAGTTTTGCACCACACAACGTCTTTCTGTTAGAACAAGATTTGGTTCTGCATTCAATCTTTAAGTTTTGATAATAAAAATACATATATTTGTTATGTAATAATTTTGTACTCTAATAGTTTCTTAAGTGTGCAAATTTACTATTTTGGTTGATTGAGGATTGTTGTCCAACTAATCATCAGAATCACCGTAACACACATTAGAAGAACTAAATTAGTAGTTCTGAAGAATGTTGAATGACTCATCAGATAAAGGATTTACAAATGATCTAAAGCTACGCTACTCTTCCAAATCAGAAATCAAGATTTCAAGGCTCAGATAAGCTTTTGCTTCCATCTCAAAAATCAAGAATGCACCATTCACATAAGCTGCTGCTTTCAACTCTAAAGACATCTTTCTGACTCAGAAGAATATTTTCTCTTGGGACGTCTATGTTACTTGATCTCTTCCATACTTTCTCTACTTCAGAATAAAAGTACATCTCAAAGAAGAATGATCAGATAACTTGCACTATAAGCAATATGGTACAATAATATATCAACTTTATCCAACTACTGCAAGACATATTGTATGAATCCGATTTTGGTGTGCTCTTTGTCCTCCACAACCTTTTGGAGCCGTTACATCAAGCTGCAAAGAAAGTTTTAACTTATCCGTCACAATGGTCATTTTTCTTGGGACTATATAAAGAGACACTCTCTTTTGAAGAAGTGGCGAATTGATACGTTGCCGATTTACAACGCTACTCAAGCTATATTTTCAAACGCAACAAATAAACTTCAAAGAGAAAGAGATATCTTAGAGATATTGTACTAAACACTCCATTGTGAGAAATCTAGTTTCTAAGAATTTCTAGTACACAAGAGTTGTTGTTCGTTAGACTTTGTTATCATTTGTTCTTAAAGTTTTTGTTTCATTATGCTTATTAAGAAGCATTATCTTGTAAATAAATTCATTTGTAAATATGTTGAGATTTGTATTCCTCTAGTGACTAGGTTTTAAATTTGTATACTTGAGAGGACTAAAGTGTATTTCTACACTCTTAGAGGTTGTTTGTAATCTTTCAAAATTACTGGATTAAGTCCTTTCTAAGGCGAAATCACCTTGGCAGGTGGACAAGATTAGTCTTTTCTAAGGTGAACTTGTATAACCGAACAATGTTCTTTTTCTTCTCCCTCGTAACTATCTAATTGACTACTGTGAATAATTTTTTTAAGAAGACAAGTTTTTAAAAAACCCAATTCAAACCCTCATTTTCTTGTGTTTTTCTCTACCTTCACTTTCTCACTCCATCTTACTGCTCTCATCTCGAACTCTCATACTAATGAACCAACTCCTTAAACAAAGATCAATTTCTTAAAGCAAACATAGATTGTATTAGCTTGACCTAACCAACACTATTTTTTACTAGACAAATACTGAACTCTTGAATCCTCCTCACCCCTAAATCACTATTATCTCGATCAAAACAAATCATATCCTAGTGAACCTAATGCACCTTCCTAGATTCCTTGTTCTCCCAAGATATTTTCAAACAAATATTCAATTTTATAAATAATATCTACTAGAACTTTGAATAAAAAAGAAAATACACTCAAATAGAATATCGATGACAAATGGGTATGTCCGCCCCGTTTAGTCCCACCTCGCAAAAGTCCGTAAAAAATAGGGCAGGGCGGATATAGTTAAGGTGTGGTCCAAAACCTTGACATGCTCTGGAAAAAATGAAGGTGAACAGGGAATGCATGCAGGTCTTGCACCTTTTAGACCTAAAAATATAAAATTTTATGTAAATACGCGTGTCTGCAAAAGCCTGAAAAAAATGGATCAACTATACGTGTATCAAATATAAAATCTTAACTTATCCCACATAAAAAGTGTAGGCAAAATAAATATGCCAAACAGACCCAGTGACAAGATATATTTTAATTGTTTGTTTGTAAGAATTTGCTCAATTACTACATGAATTAAATTCTATAATAAATAGATTTAATTTTCATAAAACAATAATTTAAAAATATTTTATAATAATATTTAAAATTGTTTTATATTTATTGAGTAACATAATATATATATATATATATATATATATATATATATATATATATATATATATATATATATATATATATATATATATATATATATATATATATATATATATATATATATATATATATATATATATATATATATATATATATATATATATATATATATATATATAGAGGAAGCATATCAAGTGAGAGCATTTTATAATGAGAGATGAGAGGAACAAATATCAACTATTGGATTCATCAAGTGAGAGAATGTTAATGCATTAATGTGACTATTACATTCTCTCTCTTGATGAATCTAATGGTTGATATTTGTTCCTCTCATCTCTCATTATAAAATACTCTCACTTGATATGCTATATATATATATATATATATATATATATATATATATATATATATATATATATATATATATATATATATATATATATATATATATATATATATATATATATATATATATATATATATATATATATAGGGGACGACTCAGGTGAGAACACTTGGTTATTATGAGAAATAAGAACAATGAATCACGACCATTAAATTTTGATTTTATTGATTTTAATGGACTGGATTGGTTTCTCTTTCTAGGTTGATTTAAAATAAATATTAAGGATCATAGAAAGAGAAACCAATCCAGTCCATTAAAATCAACAAAATCAAAATTTAATGGTCGTGATTCATTGTTCTCATTTATGATAATAACCAAGTGTTCTCACTTGAGTCGTCCCCTATGTATATATATATATATATATATATATATATATATATATATGACTGTGATGAATGACACCTTTAAATTTATTACACTAGTTCAGGAATCAGGAGGTAAAAATTAATTATAAAGAATTATATATATAATTTTATATGTATCTACAATTTTTTTTATGGTTGAGTTTGATTAAAGAAAGAAAACTTAAACGAATCCACAAATTTAACTTTTATGGTAAGTAAAAAAAGGTACGGTGCAAATTCGGTTTAACTAACATTATACATTTTGTACAATTTGATTTTGAACTAATTTGATTTGATGTGTTCCTCAAAAAGACAAAGAAAATGATGTACATTGAATTAACCGATCAGTTAATTAAATCAATTAAATGAGTTTTCTTCAATGGCCATATATTGCTACGAATTTACTATCCTACCATGCTTAATATATAAGATTTACTACTTTTGATTAAAAAAATATATATATAAAATTTACTTAAATAAATTTAAATAGTACAAATATTACTCGTGCAACACACGTTCCATCTACTCTACCCTCTGGCCTATGTTTATTTAAGAGCATTTACACTAACAAAAATTAATTGATACTCCTTTATGATAATTGATTATAGATTATTCTCCTTTACTCCCCATTATAGAAGTGAAAATGATGCATTTATGTTATTTGACTTATTTCATCTCTCCATCCTAATAATAATTATAACTTGTATTAATATTAATATAAAAAAAAATAAAAAATTATAACTTGTATCATCCTTAGGGACAAGTAAGAAATTCACTTGTAAAAATTTATTTCGGAAAAAACAATAAAAACATTAATTTTATATTTTTATTAAAAAAAGCATAATTTTGAAAATATTATTTCTTCAATTAGTTATTAATTTGTGAATATTCATAAAAGAAAACATGTAGCATATTTTTTAGCAATCATTAATATAAATATATTTATTTTGTATATAAATAATACTATTTTTAATTTATAAATTTTTATTTAATTTTATATTTTAAATAAATAATATTTATTTTTTAAAAATATTATTGATTTATAAATATTAACAACTTATTTAGATTAATACGTAAATAATAAATATAAATAAAGGATATGTTAGAGATTAACCTCAAACCATCATTTTACATCAATTTAAACATTGTAGTTTTGCCGGTTTTGAAGTTAAAAGTCATTTAAATTGTAAGAGAAAAAAAACGTGTAGTTCAGTTTGTTTCAATTGACTTTTAGAAATAAAACAAAATCAAATCAAACTAATATGGTTTGAATTGGTTCAGTTGATTCGATTTTTTTACAAAATTTTTATTGGGACATACATACACATATAAATGATAATATAACTTTATGATTCATACATTACCATAGAAATATAATAAATTTATATTTTGATGCATAAACATGAATTGTGTCTTATAATTTTATTTTATGTCTAAAGGACAATATACATAAAATTACTTTTTTAATTAAATTTGAAATAATATATTGTGTAATTATAAGCAGTGGCAGAGTCAGAAATTAGGGAGCCTAGACAAAAATATTACACCTTGTTTATATTAATTTTACACCTTATTTTTACTAATTTTGCCTTTGATTTTGTCTAAAAATTTTGTCCAAAAAATTTACACTCTGTTTTTATTAATTTTGCCCCTAATGTTGTCTAAAAATCAACTATGAATATGAGAAATATACAACGAAAGGAGGGGTTGAGCCCGGGCGCGTGCCCGAACTCGCTGGGCTATAGCTCTGCCCAAAATTATAAGTGGGTGTGCATGTCATTGTGCTAATATAATAACACAACAATTTTTTTATTGTCAATATTCAAACTTTTTCTTTTAACTTTATCCTTATCAACTGAAAAAAAAAATATAGCAATTTTATTTTAAATAAAAATAATATATTAACTAATATTTTATATTTCAATATAAATTTAAATTATTATCATATAAAGAATACGATAAAATATAGACAAAATAATTATTATGCTCCCTTAACTATACCCTTATCTTCATATTGGTCCCTTAATTTTTTTTGTGCCATATTGGTGTTTTAACTTCAAAAACGTTTCATTTTAATCATTTTTGTCTAATTAGAGACAGATTTAGCGATCGATTTCAAAGTTTTTCCATTGCTAATTAGACAAAAATGAAACATTTTAAAAATTAAGGAATCAAGGTGACACGGAAAAAAATTAAGGGACAAATATAAAGTCAATGATATAGATAAAGGACCAAAATGAATATTCTGCCTAATCTCTAAAGAATTATATATATATATATATATATATATATATATATATATATATATATATATATATATATATATATATATATATATATATATATATATATATATATATATATATATATATATATATATATATATATATATATAAAATGTGTAAGATTTTGTAACATAATGCGGTGTGGTTAGTTTAAAAAATACAAACTACAGCCCGAACCAAACTGCGCAGTTTTTCTAGAAAATGATTCAAACACATCTGAATCAAATGCAATTTTTTGTGATTTTTTATTTGATTCAATTTGATTAGCGGTTTTTTATTGGATTAGTTCAGTTTGGAAGACCCCTACTTACTAGTTTGTTTATCTCATTCTCCCATTAAGTAATGTTAATTAGAATTATATTTAAAAAATAAAAGTATTTAAAAAAAATAAAAAATACTATATTAAAAAAAGAAATAAGAAAAAGTACATTTATTTTGATCATATTCAATGTGTATCAGTTTATGCTTCCTCCTTAAAAATTGAAATTTCATAAGTTCATACTTCCTCCTTAAAAATTGAAATTTCACTTGCTTCACATTTTTTTCCATTATTATTTCCTTAAAATATTTTATATCTCCTTTAATCTTGTCACCTACAAAATCTTTTTAAAATGTTGTGCATCCACATTTTATTAAATGTATAACAAAGACTAACAATCGTTCTTCTTTGACTCCTTGAGTGTGGCTCTAGAAAAATATTAGAAAGGCGAGGCCTTACAAAGTCTAACAAGCTTTCTTCTTTGACCAATTTTGATCCACAAAACGAAAAATTGCACACGGGGAATTATCATAAAATTTCATTAACAGGGGCTCGCCAGGTGAGGCCTTGGAGAGATCCAAGAGAAATTAAAGTAAAGGAAATCATTCCTCAAACTTGGCCTTCTCGCCAGGCGAAGCAACAACGAGGCTTGCTTGCGAGGCGAAGACAGACCGAGCTCCCATCGAGCTCTGGCAGAAGGAAATTCATCTTGAAAAACGAGTTTCCTCAATGGCCAAGGCAGGAGCTCGCGGGGCGAAGGTGACAAAAAAACAGAGGCCACACATGAAGGCTCGCTAGGCGAATCCTTGAGCTCGCTGGGCGAAGCGTGCAGAATGCAAAAAAACGGAAGCAGCAACATCAGATGAACCCATCACGAAATTTATCCCCTTTCTTATATGCAACCACCAATATCCCCATACAATTTGTAATCCAACATGCATAAACACATTAAGGCTTAGAAATCATACATGTTGCATGTTTTTCATGAATCTCTTAAAACCCTTATCCCAATTCATAAATCTCTTAAAACCCTTATCCCAATTCATAAATCAAACTCGTCCCTAAGGTCCTATCTATGGACTCAACTTATATTAGAATGATGATGATCAATGGGGTGAACTATGAAGATGATTGTTGAAAGCTTGGTGCATGCAAGAATGGATGATGGAGATGAAGCTTGAAGTGATTCCCTACTCTTCCTTTCCTTTTCATGTGTTCCACCTTTTCCTTCAGTTCAAAACCTGATTTGGTAAGTGAATGGATGAGAATATGGATCCCAAACAAGCCCTTTTTCTATTTAAATGGTGAAAGGACTATATTATCTCTCTTTGCCTTATTGGCACAATTCTAAGAAAATAAAAATCTAGATACATCTAACACATGTAATTATCTTACTATCAATTATTAAACATAATTACAAGTGTTAAAGGATTGAGACATTACAATCTTTATGCATAAAAATGTATTTTTCTAACCTTAAACAAACACGATTACAATTAGTTCCTACCTATTTAATTGCACTAATGTAATTTTAAAACTTGAAAAAAATGCCCTTTGCTTCTATGAATTTTGAAGACTTTTTTGACATACATTAACTTTTGTAATCCAATTCACATAATATTTTTAATGAAAAAGAAAACTTTTAAATAGATAGATTAATTTATAATAGGAGAAAATTTAGATACAATTTTTTATGAATGATTTTTATTATTTTTCACTATAAATATGATAAATGTACTTAAATATTATTATTTTTTTTTACATATGAAAAAATTATACATTATCATATTTTTCATTAAAAAATAATAAAAACCACATCTAAAATTTTATATAAGTTTTTTCCTTTATAAATTTGTAAAATAAATTATTTGAAATGCAACTATAATAAATTTGTAATCATTCAAGTGCAGTGGCGGAGCCAGGAATTTTAGACAACCTGGGCAAAAACTTTACACCATTGATTATTCATCTGTTTTAATTTTTACACCCTATTTTTACTTATTTTGCCCATAATTTTGTCCCTGATTTTATCTTAAAATCAACTATTAAATTGGGGGGAGTACAAAGAAAATAGGGGTTGAGCCCGGACGTCTGTCCGGGGTTGCTGGGCCTTGGCTTCTCCCCTGTTCAAGTGACGAGTCCTTTTGTTGGACATTTTTTGGTCAAGTCACAATTGAAGTCTCGACCATTTTTTTAATTGGTCTTTTATTTATTTTTGAATCAATCATTTATATTATATTATTTCCGAATTACTAATCTTTTAATCATTCTACATAAAAAGTGTGAAACTTAAATATTGAGATAAATATCCATAACATGTCTCAATTTCCTTTCTCTTAACAATCTATCATATAAGAAAATAAGATGTTCTGGAAATACCATATTTGCCCTTCTGATTCCACAACTCGCCACGTGGACAACTTCACAAACCAACATTTCAAATGCTTTTCTTTCCATTCTATTTTAACATTTTCTCTCTCAATGATGTTATAGTAAAACAAGTTTCTCTCTCATTGCAACCCTATTTCTCTCATTAGCAAACTCATTCTCCTACAACTTCTCTAATCCATTTCATATTTTTGACAAATCTCTTTCTATCTCAGTGCTGCAAACAACAAACTAATTGCTTTCTACCTCTTCCTTTTTCCTTGGTTGGTATGTTTTATTTGCATCTTTCTTTTTTATTTAGGGATAACACATTTTGTTAAATCTTTCATTTTAAAGTTGTTCTTCTCTAAAGGTTTTGACAGTTTCTTTTCTTTTTTGTTTCAGGTTCGTTTTAGTTTTCGACTTTAGTAGGATACTCACTTCTTTTATTATTTAGACTATAGATCTATAGATAAGAACACACAAATAGGTATTTTTAATATGTTATTTTTATTTATGTTAATTTTAGGAAAAAATGTAAACGATCTTTTGGAGACATTTATGCTTTTATTTATTTTTTATTTAACTTTCATTTATTAATAAAAATTTAAATTATTTTGAAATTAATTAATGATTTGATCTTCTATAGTAATAACATTAATTGATTTTAAATTCCAATTATTTATAAATGTTTATGCATTATGGATAAGTGAGAAGATAAATATTGAGATGAGTATCAAAGGCATAATGGTTATAAAAAAGTTATAAAATAAAGATCTAATTTATTCAAATTGTACTCAAGTTTGAGAAAGTTAATTTTTTGGATTTGCACAAAAATGTAATGATGAAAAGTTATAAAGTAAAGATCTAATTTATTCAAATTGTACTCAAGTTTGAGAAAGTTTTTTGGATTTGCAAAAAGTGTAATGATGAATCATTGGGAAGGTAGTGGTTGTCAAGTCATTTGTCAATTTTGTAATAATTAATAATAATAATAATAGTACAATATTGTATTAAAAATTTATCCTTAATTAAATTTTATGTTAAGTCAAATTAGTTATCATTTGTTTGTCTCACACTTTTTTTATAAATAAATTAATGATTTAAATATTACGCATGTTTTAAATATAAATTTATGATTTAATATTAAAGAATAAATAATAGAAAATAATTAAAAAAATTGATAAAACTATAACAATCATATTAATGTGCAGTCTATATTTTGCCACCCTTTTTACTGCTATGACAAGACAACACATCTACATCTTATCAAAAGTTCTACTCAAAAGTAATAACTCTTTGTATTTTAATATATTAGATTTTCATCTGTTTGCATAATTACCAATCTCTAACTCTATGAACATATTGCTATAACAATCTATGATAACTTATAAAAACACAATCTACTTTTTAGAAACAAAATAAAAAAAATATATACTTTTTTTCACCTTTGTCTCTCTCTTTTTTTCTAAAGCAGTATAAAAACTATTTTTTTAAATATTTAAAAATGTTATATTTTTATTGTATTGTTTGGATCTAAAAAATTAGCATAAAGTTAAATATTTTTTACAAATTTTTTAGAGAGAAAAGACAACTATATAAAAAATAAAAATATTATTTTAAAAAAATATCACAAATGAATTTTAGTATTTTTAAATCTTTATAAAAAAACTAATTATTTTTTTTTATCAATTTTTGAGATTAAAAAACAACCATATAGAAGAAAGAAAGACAAAGATGCATATTTTACCTGTTTCTTTTTTATTTTTTTATTTTTTTAAGTATACATATTCATCTCAACTAAAATTAATAAAATAAAATTATAATTATTAGTCAAAGGTATTTAAAACATTTAAATAGACTTTGAACTAGAAATATATTATAAATAGTATAAATTAAATATTAAATGATAATAAATAAAGTGATTGTACAAATCTTAACTGTGATTTGACAAGTCTATATGAACAGAAAATGAAAACACATAATAATTCATGATAAAAACTAAAAGTGACAAAAGTGTATGATGGAGTAGTCACATATTGTTAAAAATAATTAAAAGGTAATGATGGAGTAGTTACGTATTGACAAAAGATTAAAGTAACATTTTTCTTCACTCTAAATATTTTGCAAGAATGTGATCAAGACCTGATCACAAATTAAAGTAAAATTTTTTCTCATTCTAAATATTTTAAATATTTTGCAAGAATGTGATCTAGACCTGGTCAATGGGGCAGGCAAGATAGAAAAAGCCTAAGGCGTTCAATTTTTATTTTTATATATTATATTGTAATTATTATTACTATTATTACCATTCCCCTTTATCTATTTCTTTTTATTATATTAACGATGAATAAAGCTAAGTATATGGGTAGTATTAAATACTGTATCAAAATTTTCATAGGTCTATTTATAATAGAATTTAATTTTTAAAAATTTACTTCAGTGTACCACTGATTTAATTTTACATCAAAGAAAAATCGTTTGAAATAATTTTTAATATAAGATACAATATTTTTTTAATAAAATAATAATAAATTTTAATATAAAAAATATTAAATTCTCAATTAAAATAAATTAAAAAATAAATTTGAAAATGTTTGTCATTAAATAAAATATAAAAATGCGTGTGACTTATCACTACTTTTATTTTATACAATTCAAAATATTATTACATTAATGAGTTCAAAATATTATTACTATATAGTTTTGATTAAAATAATATTAATTTATGTATTATATACAAGAAAAAGAAAATAGACAAAAATATAATTTGTATTATCCAAATAAAAAAAATTAAGAGATGACTTTGTAAATACTAGGCTTGATTTGCCCTTCTTTAGATTTTCTTCCGGTTGAGAGGGTTTTTAGTTTATGTCCCCTCCCTCTTTTTGTATCTCACCTTTTCTTTTTTTATGATATTTTGCCTTATTAAAAAAAAGGACATTAACAAATCAAAATATTTTTTATTAATTATATATTTAATTATTATTTTTTCACGGATAAGATATTTTTCTATTAAAAAAAAATACATTTGAAATAAATGCACAAGAATATGAAGTTATTGATCAAAATATTGATTATTAATAGGATATGAAGTTACTAATCAAAATATTGATTATTAATGGGATATGAAATTATTGATCAAAATATTGATTATTAACGGGACATGAAGTTACTGATCAAAATATTTTTTAAGGTACACGGGGACATGAAGTTATTGATCAAAATATTGATTGTTAACGATTAATATCAAATTATTTTTTAAAGTTCACGAGGACGTGAAGTTATTGATAAAATTAATATTTGTACACGGAAACATAAAGTTATTGATCAAAATATTGATTATTAACGGAACATGAAGTTACTAATCAAAATATTTTTTTATGAATTATTCATTCAATTATAACCATATATTTTTCTATTAAAAAATATACATCTGAAATAAATGCGCGTCACGTATCAGAACCCGTGCGAACGCACGGGTTTGTTACTAGTTAAAGCTGAAAACAGAACGGAGTTTCTCCCTCCTTTCAATTTCAAAGGCAAAAAGTTTCCACGTGCCGATCAGGTGCAGTGCAACTCACTACCACCAAATCTCAAGCTGTTCATAGATAATTAAAGAAGTAATTCCCGTAATTCATGTCGGTGAGAAGGGGTACTAAGGGAATTCCACATTTTATTTTGCAATATACACGTTTCGTACATCGTCGTCATGCTAATCTGAACGCACTTTTTAATTAAATAAAAAACCAATTAAATTAATAATCTACTTTCACTTAAAAAATATTAATGTTAATAATAATAATAATAATAATAATAATAATAATAATAATATTTTTAATTAAACTATTAAGAACTCGAAATAAACTTAGACCAGAAGACGGAAATGGTGGCGAAAGAAAAAGAGAAAGAAACGGAGAGAAAACGCGAAGACAGAAAAACCACACCAAAAGCTTAAACTCTTGTTCAAAAATTTCGTTATTGAAGAAAGGGTTTAAGCTTATTTTCTTTCCAAATCCATTCAATTTCACCCGTATATACACAAACACACCAATATTTTTTCAGTCGGTTCATTCATATACATAGATATAGCCATTTATATCTCTATTTTCATCATTCGAATTTTCGAAGATCTTTCAATTTTTGAACTGTAGTTGCTTCCATTGGAGCTAGATCCCGAATCAACAGAACCAGATTATATTGATCCGATCAATCTATCACATAATGGTATTGGTTTCTTCTTCGTTTTGTTCTTGATTTTTTTGTAGTCAAATTCAAGTCCTATTTTGTGGAATTCCACTTTGTTCGAGATTTTACTCTTATTTGTTTTTCAATTTTTGATTTTATTGGATTATGGATTGTTATTGCGCGATCTTTCTACTGAGGATTGGTTTATGTGATGGATTTTGATTTACTGTTCCGATTTCAGTGCTTCAGTTTTTTATTTTTTATTTTATCAATGTGCACTTTGTTATTACTGAGCGACATTGTAGGATTGCGATTATGGCGGATTGTGTATCTGAGCTGATTGGAGAAACACATTTTTTATCATTATGATTATTATTATTATTATAATTTTTTTTTAATTTTTAAATTTTATATATTTATTTGTAGTTTAATTATTTATTTTTGGAATGAATTGAGGTATGCAATTTTTGTGCAGAAATTGGTTCAACGGTCAATACTTAATACAGTATTGTTAATGATATATGTGTTTGATCTATGTATAAATCTAGAGGGATGTTTCTTGAAATAGGAATCTTAGACTATGGACTGCTGAGCTGAATATAATTATAACTACTTATCTATTCACCACCTATTGATTTAGACAATTTTTCAATGATTCAAGTAATAATCTGTTTTTTTGGCTTTTGAAATTTGGATCAGAAATATAAGATGGAATGTTATGCAATTATTCTTGTCTTAAATAAGCTTAACAAGAAGGGTCAGGGCTGACACCTTGAAAATGCTGATGCTGACCTTAATAGTAGTAACATAATGTGTATGTGTGAATTTTATGGGCTTTTGGAGGAAAGATTTTGGACTTAATTATAAATGTATAACCGTGCTTGTTACTAAATGTGGACTTAATTGCGTAGCAATCTTCCCTTCATCAGAATATTCTATGTGATTTGTTTTTTTTTATTTTAAATTATTGAGTAATTAATTAGTCTTCTCATAGTTCCATTTATTCTTTCACATGTTTTTCTTTAGATTCGTCTTGTTCAAATTCAAATCAGTATAACAGAGTGTACATTCATATTGGCCTGCATACAAACACAAACACACACGAAAAATATCAAATGGGGATACTTTTGTTGTGAGAAAGTGAGAGGAGTGAATATTGGCCATCAAATCTAATCATGAGATGACGAAATAAAGTCATGTGTCTTTGCTTAAGTGGTCATTTAATCATTCAAAAAATTTTAATTCTAACCATCCATGTATGGTTGTATGGTCCATCTTTACTCCTATCACTTGATGCTCCCTCATATATATTCATTAGGCAGTCCTCCATTTATAGGTATATCAAGTCGGCCCTTAACCGTCAATTCCTGCCATTGAATTAGTCCTTAAAATGACATGAAATTGGTCCTAAAGAACATAATTCATACCGTTCAACTATCATTGAAGGGACAATTTAATGTGTTCAATAAATGGGTAGATAATGCGTGTCATGTAGTTTGTTTGGAACATATGGGGAGGAACAAAACTGAGTAATGCACATTTTGTCTTTACTTTATTTATAACTGTCGTTGCTTGCCTCATTCTCTTTGAAGCTCGACTATGCTGTGTATTGTAGTTTGTTTGGAACATATTATTTTTCTGCTTACCAGTATTGACTTAAGTACAAGATTTTGTCTTCTGATTCTTTTTTCTGCCACCCTTTCATCCCTTAGGTGAAAGTTTAATTTGAATTATTTATTTTACACAATTGAGATTGATAGTTGCAATTTTCAAATTATGCTATTTTATTATAGGAAATGTGAAGTGCCCAGTTGAGTTACAATATAAGACTAGAAATCCAACTGTGTCTTCAAACATGTTCTTTCTAACCTACATCTGTTAGTTTAAGTAGCATCAAGCTTTGTTTTCCTTATGCGTAGTATTGGGTTTTAAGACTTCTGAATAGAAAAACGGTATTGGGATAGTTTTAACCTCTTAATTGAGTCAGCTTAGCTCAACTAACTAAGAGTGGTTTGGGTCCAATTGACTAGTTTATGATTTATGAGTCATTTATTGATGCTTTCAACTACATGAAATTTGTGGGTTTTTATCGCGCACAACCTGAGCCAATCTTTTAGGTTATTTAAAGTTAAATTCTTTGCTACAGACATCAAGCAGATGTTGGTTGATTATGCATTCATTTTAATAGGGAGGAAATGGATCTTATTGGTTTATTGTAGCTCTGACACTCTGCATTGTAGGCCACTGCTGCCAGTCCTGTTGTTGGTTCCCAGGTTTGGGTGGAGGACTTTGATGTAGCTTGGATGGATGGCGAGGTCTTGGAGGTTAAAGGAGAAGAAATAAAAGTCCTTTGCACTTCTGGAAAGAAGGTGAGAATTTTTTGTATAGTATTATTTATTAAAATCCCTCCATTTCTCTAAGCAAGTCATTTTCATGTTCTTTGAAACTACCATTTCAGGTTAATGGTTTGCTAAGAGTGATTTAAACCTTAAACATGAACATTTTGATTAGTGAGAAAATTTTTAAGAGTAGAATAAAGAAAATAGGGTAGCTTAGTACTTGCAATATCCTGTAGTTAATTTGGAGTACTAGATATAAATTTTTGAAGTCAATTCATAACTGGGAGCTTTCTTATGTTTTAACTTTGTGAATCTGGGTCACCACTTTTTCGTCTTATAATTTGTAGGTTGCTGTTAAAGCTTCAAGTGTTTATCATAAAGATACAGAAGCCCCACCTTGTGGAGTGGATGATATGACAAAGCTTGCTTACCTGCATGAACCTGGTGTTCTAGATAATCTGAGATCAAGATATGATATCAATGAAATTTATGTGTGTATTCCATACACTAACTGTTTAAATATTGTCTCCCCTGTATTGTATCTTAATGTTTTTATACTTGGCATATGCTTATGGTGAATTTTGCTTCCAGACTTACACTGGGAATATATTGATTGCTGTGAACCCTTTCATAAGGCTTCCTCATTTATATGATAGCCATATGATGGCACAATATAAAGGAGCAGGCTTTGGTGAGCTAAGCCCACATCCTTTTGCTATTGCTGACTCGGCATATAGGTATATCTTCCGGGCAAATTAAATTAATCAGTCTACTAGTCTGACCATACACCTTGTAGAAAAAAGCTTCCATTATTTGTTGTTCTAGTTTGACTATATAAATTATTGTGGATGTAGACTTATGATCAATGAGGGAATCAGCCAGTCAATATTGGTTAGTGGTGAAAGTGGAGCTGGTAAAACTGAAAGCACAAAGTTACTTATGCGCTATCTTGCTTACATGGGAGGGAGAGCTATTGTTTCTGAAGGTAGAACTGTTGAGCAGAAAGTCCTGGAGGTAAATGAATTAATCTTTTATAGAATTGGTATTTCGGCAAGCTGTTTGAATACCATTATGTTGTTTTTCAACCCTTTCCTGCTTCTAAATTTGTGGAAACCTTATGTCATATCCACTTAATTGGCCTCATTTCCCCCCTTTTCTGATTATTTCCAGTCCAATCCTGTTCTAGAAGCCTTTGGAAATGCAAAGACTGTTAGAAACAATAATTCAAGGTAGGGGGTTTTTGTAAGCTTTTCCCCCCTTATATTGGTGCAGTGCAAATTTTACGTTTCCGTCTTATTTGTACTATTTTTTCATTGTCACTTATGACTTTTGCAGTCGTTTTGGTAAATTTGTGGAGATTCAATTTGACAAGAAGGGAAGAATTTCTGGAGCTGCTATCAGAACTTACCTGTTGGAAAGATCTCGTGTTTGCCAGTTGTCGGATCCAGAGAGGAATTATCACTGTTTCTATATGCTTTGTGCTGCACCTCCAGAGGTAATTGAATTTCTTTTGCGCTGAATTAAAATTAATGTGACAGAATGATTAGAAAGAATCAGTATGTAAACATAGAGCAATTTTACGTACACATTAATTGATTCCTGAATTGAATCATAAATATAAGTAACTGACAATCAGAGTGATATGTGGCATTGGACCCATATAGTGGTTGGTAGAAAACAAGAGATGGTAATTGAATTTCTTTTGCGCTGAATCAAAATTAATGTGACAGAAAGATTGGAACGAATCAATATGTAAATGTAGAGCAATTGTTTGTGCATACATAAATTGATTCCTGGATTGAATCATAAATATAAGTGACTGACAATCAGAGTGATATGTGGCAATGGACCCGCATAGTGATTTGGTAGAAAACAAAAGAAGGTTTCTTTTCCTTCTGTCATTTTTCTATACTATTTAAAACACCTGTTGTTTGTTGTAACATGTGTCCTTTTCGCTTATCCATAATACTGCTTGATGTTGTAACTTTTAATTTGAAGTTTATTCATAACTTCTTTAGATTCCGTGTTTTATTTTACATGAGTTGGATAGAAGCATAATTTTTGATAGAACATTATGGCGAAGTTTGATTCATGTAGCCGACCCTACTTAGTGGGAAAAGACATGCTTTTTGTTGATATTTTTGTTTTATTTATCTTTGGCAGGTTATTCAAAAGTATAAATTAGGAAATCCAAGAACATTTCATTATCTAAATCAAACAAATTGTTATGAGATAGAAGGGCTTGATGAGTCTAAAGAATATTTTGATACAAGAAGAGCAATGGATGTTGTTGGAATAAGTTCCGAGGAGCAGGTATTTTATAGGGAGCTTTTTTACGATCATAATGCAGTTCTTAAAGTATGATCTGTGTTTCAATTCATCTTTTTCCTGTCTTGCCTCCCAATCACCATTCAGGAAGCAATATTTCGAGTGGTTGCTGCCATTTTACATCTTGGCAACATTGAATTTTCAAAAGGAGAGGAAATGGACTCATCTATGCCCAAAGATGAAAAATCTCAGTTTCATCTCCAAACCGCGGCTGAGCTTTTCATGTAGGCAAACATTGCAAGCTTGCATTGATTATTTTCTCAGTAAGGTTTATATTTCATCTCTTCTTCATGTGAAATCCTTGGTTTATTATTTTTATCCAGGTGTGATGCAAAGGCACTCGAAGATTCTCTTTGCAAGCGTGTAATTGTAACCCGTGATGAAAATATTGTAAAATGCCTGGATCCAGAAGCTGCTTCACTGAGCCGAGATGCTTTAGCTAAGACTGTGTACACAAGGTTGTTTGACTGGTAAGTCTTCGAGCAGATTGCACAAAATTATAGTTTGAGCCTTTGATTGATTTACTGATTAATTGGTCAATTTGTTCCGAGTTCCATGTCTGTAAGTTTTATCATCTTTTGCAGGCTGGTAGATAAAATTAATAATTCAATTGGTCAAGATCCTGACTCAAAATCCTTAATAGGCGTGCTGGATATTTATGGTTTTGAGAGTTTCAAGACTAACAGGTGCGTTATTGCTTGACATTTTATTATGTAGTTAGTGTGTATTAGGTTTATATTGGGTATAAGTATAACTTACCATTACAAAACTAGTTTGTAAGGTGAGGCGTGCCACTCTTTATAAAATCATTTCAGGTCTTATCTCTATTTAATGTGGGACTTGAAATTTCCCCAATATTGTGGGATGATCTCTTCAAGTGAGTATCCAAGAAAGGGTTCTATTGAAAATCAAGTTTGTAATCCACTATACTCAACTCCATTAATTACCATTGTGGCTACCTAACAAGGAAAGGGGAATTCTTTTATGATTTCACTCCACTGTATTTAAAATCGTTCCAACTTGAATTTCTCCACTTTTATCCTCTTAAAAAAATCCCAAGATATTGTCAATTAAACTAAATTCTAAAGAAATCTATTTCCTTGCCATCAATTACTATTGATAGTCTAGGTCCCCAATAAATAGTGGTAGTGCTGTAGATTTTGTTTCGAATTTGATATCTAGTTGTTCTGTGTACATTGCAGTTTTGAGCAATTCTGTATTAATTTGACAAATGAAAAGCTCCAGCAACATTTTAATCAGGTTTGTTTGTGAGATAGGTTTTATTGTTGATAATTGTTGGCATCTCAAGTTTGTATACTCGAAACAGAGACAAAAGGATTTTTGAAGTCATGGGTTTTATATAATAAGAGGAGAGAAACAAGGACTTTTAATATAGTTAATAAAAACTTGATGATACCTTGATTGTAGCTTATACAAAATACTGAATGCTAATCCTTATATATTGGGATACAAGATTCCTGATCATAAATAAATAGGGAACTCAGGAAGAAACTAATCTTAGGAGGAGATAGGTTAAGATACTCTAGTGTAATATGAAGATATTATAATATATTTTATTCAATTCTAACAAGGATACTTATTTCTTCTTGTTGACTTGTGTTCTTGCGATGTTTGAATTATATTCTGCAGCATGTTTTTAAAATGGAGCAAGAAGAATACAAGAAAGAGGAGATTGATTGGAGTTACATTGAATTTGTTGACAATCAAGATATTTTGGATCTCATTGAAAAGGTTTTTCCTTCTATCACCGTAACTATTATGTTAATTGCCTGTCTCTTTTAGCATACTTTCGTGTAAGATGTTCATTTCTGTTGTATGCTTTAAATGTGGAGGGTGATGGTTGTAAAATTTGGCCATTATTCCGTCAAGACATTTTAAATGATTTTGCCATTATTCTTTAAAGGCTGATAACATAATTGCGTTTATGCAATGGCATACGTTAGTGGATTTATCAATTTTTTTGTTTTATATATTCATTTTTCAGAAACCTGGAGGCATTATTGCTCTTCTTGATGAAGCTTGGTACGTATACCCTGTACTGTTCCTTTGAATTAGTATTGGTATTGTGGATATTAATATCTCTGTATCTCTGTCTTACTCTGTTCATTTTATTCTTCTATAAATTTTAACTATTTTTGTTGATGCTTAGATAGTGTATGTGTACATTTTTTGCAGTATGTTTCCTAGATCAACAAATGAAACTTTTGCACAAAAGCTGTACCAGACGTTCAAAAACCATAAAAGGTTTAGCAAGCCCAAATTGTCCCGCAGTGACTTCACAATTTGCCATTATGCTGGTGATGTAAGTTGACAGTAGTTTTTAAATATTTTCAGATATATAATTATAATAAATAGGTTAGTTACTTGATTGAATATAACAGCAGAATGCAAAATATGATTTGTTTCTACTGATCAACTCATGCCTAACATTTGGAAATTTTAGGTCACTTATCAAACTGAGTTATTCCTGGACAAGAACAAAGATTATGTTGTTGCAGAACATCAGGCACTTTTGTATGCTTCCACATGTCCGTTTGTATCGGGTTTATTTCTCCCCTCACCCGAGGAATCGTCCAATAAATCAAAATTTTCTTCAATAGGTTCCCGGTTTAAGGTTGGTGATTTTTCCCTCTTTCTTTTTTACAAAATTATGATTTGGTTTTCATCCTTATGCGCTTTTGATATCCTTGTTCATTTGTCCTGCAGCAACAATTACAAGCTCTACTTGAAATTCTTAGTTCCACTGAGCCACACTACATTCGCTGTGTTAAACCCAATAATCTTCTCAAGCCAGCAATTTTTGAGCACAAAAATGTTTTGCAGCAACTGCGCTGTGGAGTAAGTTTGCTTGCACTTTTGTCATAGTTCTGGATCATATAGTTATAGTGATAATTGCAGTTTAAATTGTAGCTTGTGAGTTTGTGCTTATTACATAGTATGTCTGCTTGTAGGGTGTCATGGAGGCAATCAGGATAAGCTGCGCTGGCTTTCCCACCAGAAAAACATTTGATGAGTTCGTGGATCGATTCGGGCTTCTTGCACCTGAAGCTTTGGATCGTAGGTAAATAAGTTGTTAATCTTCCTTCCTTGTCAGGCTGTTAGCTTTATTATTTTAAAAATCTTGATTTATTTTGTGCTTTAAATTTAGTTCTGATGAGGTCACTTCTTGCAAGAGGATTTTGGACAAGGTTGGACTTAAAGGATATCAGGTAACAATTTCCATGTGGTCCACTGACTTTATTCTTTGAGAGATTTATTATTTTGTTTGACTTTTATCAGTGGAGTTTAGGATATGGTTTGTTTTTGAAATGGGTGCAACACTTTTCTATCAAACTAACTGAGTATCACTTGAATTAGAACATTGCTATGTTTTATTCAGAAATCTTCATGGACTTGTTGTAAATGATTAAACTCTCCAAGCTTTAGTTTCATGAATCACGACCATTGCAGGACCACAAATGTTGACAGCATAGTTTAGGTTTAGAAATGAGAACTATCTGATGTCTATATCTTTGTTAAGTGTGTTTATGAAAACTCTAAATGGCCATCAGGTAACTGCAGATATATTCTGTCTTGTAAATTATTTTAAGGGTTCTCTTTGTTGCTGCAGATTGGTAAAACCAAAGTGTTTCTTAGATCTGGTCAAATGGCCGAACTAGATACTCGTCGAAGTGAGATCTTAGGAAAGTCAGCAAACGTTATTCAGAGGAAAGTTCGTTCCTATTTGGCCCGCCGAAGTTTTGTCTTGATTCGCTTATCTGCTGTACAGATACAAGCTGCATGCAGAGGTATCTGCTACGTTTCTTGAAATATTATTCTATTAGTTCTATTTGGCCAAGCTTAAACATGAGAAGACTCACATGTTCTTTTATACGCTGTTTACAGGACAACTTGCTCGGAAAGTATACGAGGGATTGCGGCAGGAGGCTTCTAGTCTGATCATTCAGAGGTATTTCCGCATGCACATTGCTAGGAAGGAATACAAAGAATTTTACAGCTCGGCTATTTCTATTCAAACTGGTATGCGAGGGATGGCTGCTCGTTGTGAGCTGCGCTTTAGGAAGCAGACCACTGCAGCTATTGTCATTCAGGTAGAGAACATTTTAAAAATTCATCATCGTAGAACATTTTAAAGTATGTATTTTATAGTCGTTGCCAAATATCCATACATCCTACACAACCATTGTTTCTAAGCTTGGGTTTAATTTTATAATTTTTATTTATTTTAGTTTGTATATGTGACTATGTATTGCAGAGCCACTGCCGGAAATACTTGGCACAACACCATTATATGAACTTAAAGAAAGCGGCAATTGCCACCCAATGTGCATGGAGAGGAAAAGTCGCTCGGCGAGAACTACGAAATCTCAAGATGGTAACTACCTCCTCCCCTGACGAAAACTTTTTTAATCCAGCAATGAACTGTTTTAAACATTTTAAATATTTTACTAAGTATATAGATATTCCTGATAGGAGTCAAGATAGTAGTTATTAAAGCGAGTTCACTTTTGTACATTGATAGAAGGAAAAATGTACAAAGCTTAGATGCCTATTCTTTAACTTAAATATTGTTCTTTTCCTTGTCTTTCCATATATACTTCACTGTGACTAGACCTTTTTTTCCTTATCTTTTATGATCTAGGGTCTATAAGAAAGATTTGCACAAGATTGCATAACCCTGCAATATCAGCTGTGCACTGCTTGCTTACTTGAGTGTAGCATTGCTTATGAAAAAGTATATTTGGAGTACAACTATTTGTGGTTATTGAACCTTATATTAATAGAGTTAATTATTTATGCATTTTATTAGGATTAAAGGACTATGTGATTTTGTCGGTTGGAAAGGGCATTTGTTTTAGAGCTCTTGTTAACTTACAATTGCTATCTATCCACATATTTAATTTGTTATTCAGTGATTGAAACTTTTATTTATATCAGGCTGCAAGAGAAACTGGAGCTCTCCAAGCTGCCAAAAATAAACTTGAAAAGCAAGTGGAAGACCTTACTTTGAGGTTGACGTTGGAAAAACGCCGCAGGGTAGATATCTATTATTTTCAGTGTGAACTCCCTACTGTAGTTGTTCTATTGTACAAACTGGAAGTTTTCCTGATCTATGTTAAGCACATCAATCGATTTAAGTTATTTTATTGTAACAAGATTTGTTGGCTCTAGACAATACTTATCTGGAAACTTTAATTGGTTGAGTAAACTTGACTTGTACATATTAACCTTTTTTTTAGCCACAAACACTTTCAACTATCTTCCCTTGCAAAGCTTCTTAAATCTCTGAACAAATGTAGGTTGACATGGAAGAAGCAAAAAGACAAGAAAATGAAAAATTACAATCTGCTTTACACGAGATGCAACTTCAGTTTAAAGAAACGAAGTCATTGCTTCAAAAGGAGCGTGAGACTACAAAAAGAGAAGCAGAGAGAGTGTCTGTCATACAGGAGGTTCCTGTTGTTGACCATCCTTTGTTGGAGAAGCTAACTAGTGAAAATGAGAAACTCAAGGTGAGCTGATTATGAGTGTTGATCTCTGCTCTGCTCTAAAACAGAGTAGTTTTTATACTTTGAATTTTCGCACCATTAATCTTGCACTTCCTGGAGTCTATTGCAGACCTTGGTGAGTTCACTGGAAAAAAAAATTGACGAAACAGAGAAAAGGTATGAAGAGACCAATAAAATCAGTGAAGAAAGGTTGAAGCAAGCTTTGGATGCTGAATCAAAAATAATCCAATTGAAAACTTCTATGCAAAGGTTTTGATTTGTGATTAATGCTTCCTTGGTATCTCGTACATATAAATTTTTTATCATTTAAAATATTTCTTGACTTAAGTCTTTGAAGTAGTAACCATTTGTTGACCATTAAATTAAAAGAAGTGTACAATCATGACCTTTTTTACTTAAATAATATTGGTAGGCTTGAAGACATATTCTTAGATATGGAATCCGAAAACCAGGTTCTTCGGAAACAGTCTCTGCTTAACTCATCTGTGAAAACAATGTCAGAGCACCTTTCTACCCATGCATATGAGGTAAGTTCTGCTTGCTTTAGTATAAATTTCCGTATTCTCGGTATGCAAAGCTGAATCTTTTGGGCTATTGATTTTTATCTGCAGAAGTTGGAAAATGGTCACCATGTGGTAGAAGATCAGAAAGCTGCTGTAAGTACATTACTTTCTTCTCTTATCTACATTCTTTATGTATAACATGCCAGTTTTTTATTGAGTGGGTTCTAAAATGTGTTGTCTTTGCAGGAAACACCAGTAGTCACACCTGTGAAACAATTCGGTACAGAATCTGATAGCAGATTAAGGAGATCCTACATTGAACGTCAACATGTGCGTGCTAAAAATTAGACATTTACTATGTCAGTTCTATATGCTAATATGCTATTATGTTAACCTTCTTAACTCTCATTTCAAATATAGGAAAATGTTGATTCCCTTGTAAATTGTGTTATGAAAAATATTGGATTCCAACATGGAAAGCCTGTTGCCGCTTTCACCATTTACAAATGTCTTCTCCACTGGAAATCATTTGAAGCTGAAAGAACAAGTGTATTTGATCGCCTTATCCAGATGATTGGTTCTGCAATTGAGGTAACTTTTTTATTTAGAGATATAAAATTATAATATTTTGAACTTTCACCTAATAACTTGAACTTCTAGGGAAATTAATCCTTGAAATTGTATTAGAACCTGTATAACTAAATGGTTAAGTGATCAGTTGTTTTTGTCCATGTCATCATTGAACCAATTATGGAAATTCCTATTTAGTAGATTCTAAAATAACGAATATGTAGTCTTGTGGAATCTAGTGTTCATTATCTGTTTATAATTGTTGTATTAAGTTAGGTTGTGTGTCTGTTTGTGTTAAGCTCTATCTATTGTGTTGATTTGTTTACTAATTCAAATTACATGTTAAAATTTAATGAATGCAAGTGTAAATGTTGCGTTTGGTAATTTTATGGTTCGACTGTTAAGTTACCCTCCAGCAGTTTTTTCCAAGAGTTTATGAATTATAACATTTGTTGTAAGCTATTGTCATTTGTGGGTTCTTAAATGATATGATTCTAATTTTCAGTTATTCTATAATTATGGTATTTTTTGTTGTATTGTAAAATTAAGTAATGGATCCCTTATCTCATATAACCTTTTTCTTCGTTGCTCACTTTCCAGTACCAAGATGACAATGACCTTATGGCCTATTGGCTGTCAAATACGTCTGCACTATTGTTTCTGCTCCAACAAAGTTTAAAGTCAGGTGGTTCAACTGATGCAACCCCAGTAAGAAAACCACCAAATCCAACATCCCTCTTTGGAAGAATGACTATGGTAATAATTTTACAATGTTTGTAGTCTATTCTACTTTTCACGCTTAAAAGATTTCATATTTATTTGAGCCTGAATTGCAGGGTTTTCGATCATCTCCTTCTTCTGCCAACCTTCCTGCCCCCTTGGAGGTTGTACGCAAAGTAGAGGCAAAGTATCCTGCTTTGCTTTTCAAGCAACAGCTCACTGCCTATGTGGAGAAAATATATGGTATCTTGCGGGACAACTTGAAGAAAGAGTTGACATCATTTACTTCATTATGTATCCAGGTAATTCTGAATACAATTGTTTAACTGAGTTTGAATGGGATGAGTATAGTTGAATGTAGGGGTGGCAAACAAGCATGCCCACCCCATAAAAAACTGGGCGGAGCGGCCATAGTTGAGGGTTTGGGTCTATAATTTTGGCCCACTCTGCAAAAAAAAAAAAAAAAGAGAGCGGGGCAGACCCGTGTGCATTGGGCACCTCTAAAGCCTAAAAATTGCAAAAAATTATGTTAATTCCCGCGCTTGCAAATGAAAAGGGCGGGGCGGAAAAATTAAGAGTTTGTTACACGGTTTATGTGATCCAAGAGATTATCATAGTTGTAAAACTAAGAGGTTAAGTTACTTTTCTTGAAACGTTATCTTTTGTTCTCATAAGAGTAATAAACTTCATAGTTGAGGGTTTGGGTCTATAATTTTGGCCCACTCTGCAAAAAAAAAATGAGGGCGGGGCAGACCCGTGTGCATTGGGCACCTCTAAAGCCTGAAAATTGCAAAAAATTATGTTAATTCCCGCGCTTGCAAATGAAAAGGGCGGGGCGGAAAAATTAAGAGTTTGTTACACGGTTTATGTGATCCAAGAGATTATCATAGTTGTTGTAAAACTAAGAGGTTAAGTTACTTTTCTTGAAACGTTATCTTTTGTTCTCATAAGAGTAATAAACTTCATAGTTGAGGGTTTGGGTCTATAATTTTGGCCCACTCTGCAAAAAAAAAAAAAAATGAGGGCGGGGCAGACCCGTGTGCATTGGGCACCTCTAAAGCCTAAAAATTGCAAAAAATTATGTTAATTCCCGCGCTTGCAAATGAAAAGGGCGGGGCGGAAAAATTAAGAGTTTGTTACACGGTTTATGTGATCCAAGAGATTATCATAGTTGTTGTAAAACTAAGAGGTTAAGTTACTTTTCTTGAAACGTTATCTTTTGTTCTCATAAGAGTAATAAACTTCATCAGAGTCAAAAACAAAATAACCGGTTTGAATACTGGATTTTCCCTTAAAATTCATGGTCCACTTCTGAAAATCTTAACTTTTTGAAGAAAAAGGAGAGAAAGTCCACATGGATCAATACTAAAAACTTTATTCACTTGAAGAAGGACCATCAATATTTTTCCAAGAACTTAAAATGAATGTTCAAACCAGTTTTCAACGTGGGATTCTCCTCATGTGCAACGAATCTTGAATCGATCTCTGATATCCCATTTTAGAATTTGGGTTGGGCAAAACTCATCCCTACAAAAATGACTTGTAAGGTGAGGAATGTTACTCTATATAATCTATTTCTAAGCCCTATCTGTAACCAATGTATGACTTAGGAATCTTCCAATACACCCCCTCACGTCTAATGCGTGGATATAAATGGTGGATAGCTCGATAGCGGAAACGTGATAGTAGGTGGCTCAATGAGGATAGACTCTGATACCATCTTAGAATTGTAGTTTGGCCTAATTCAATTATACAAAGCCGTATGCTTTTTAATGCGAGGCTCTTTAACACACCCAACACTATTGGGCTTGCTGCGTGGATATAAATGACGAGTGATCCAATAGCGGAAACTTGATAGCAGGTGGCCCAACGAAGAAAGACTCTGATATCATTGTAGAATTGTGGTTGGGTTTAAACCAACCCTACAAAATCTTAGCCTTTTCATTGTGGGACTTGCGTGTACTTGGTGCATGCATATAAATGGTGGATGGGCCGATAGTGGAAACTTAATAGTAAGTGGCCCAATGAATTTTGGATAGACTCTGATACCATTTTAGATTTATGGTTGAACTTAACTCAATCCTACAAAACCGACTTATAAGGTGAGAATTATCCTACTTATAAACATATGTTCTGGTGATATATTGTGTGATGCAGGACTCTAAACATCTTATTATATTCCGCATCATTCTCATATCTTGTCTATTTATGCTCTCTTCCTTTTAGAGATACTTTCTTGTTTCTAGAAATTTCTAAAAGAATTCTGGTCCTTTGCCGTGTTTCTAGTCACATAGGTTTTTAATAGGTTGTCTGGGATCCTGTATTTTTTTCTGGATGGTCGTGAGATTCTAGAGTTGGTAAAAGCTTAAACCCTGTAGTTGGTTAAGTGCAATGGGAACAGGTTTCAGATGTTGGGTTTCTTTGTGGTACACTAATACCATATGATGCCTGGGGTTTTCTGAATTGAATAGCAATTAGTGGTAGAATTATCTTGTATGCAGAGTTGTTAGGTCCCTAGTCCATATGTGTGTTGGGTAGGTGTGTTCTTCCAGTTTTTCATTGTTTCCGGCTGGGTTACATTTTCTTCTTGTAATTGTCTTCTATGTTTTGGGACATCTTGTTCTAAAATTTGGTGTTTTGAATTAAGTTTTTATCCTATATTTTTTTTAATACTATTATTCATGCAATTCGTATTGTTGTGTATAGGCCCCAAGAACATCGAAGGGAGTCTTAAGATCTGGTCGATCATTTAGTAAAGATTCTCCCATGGGTCATTGGCAGAGTATTATTGAATCCCTCAACACCTTTCTCTGTACTATGAAAGAGAACTTTGTAAGAAACTATGTCATGGCTTATTAACATTCTGAATAATGTGTAATTACTTTTTTTTGCCCGTTTATGCTATTTATAAAAATTACTTATACCTGACATATTGTTTTCGGTTTCAGGTGCCTCCTGTCCTAATCCAAAAGATCTTCTCTCAAACATTTTCATATATTAATGTTCAATTCTTCAATAGGTAAGTAGTTTTCTACATGCATGCTTTGACATAATTTTTTTTGGTTGTCATGGTGTTTTTATCCTAACGTCTAACATTATATTTTTAATAAATGATCGCTAGTCTTCTTCTGCGGCGTGATTGTTGCACATTCAGCAATGGAGAATATGTGAAAGCTGGTTTAGCAGAATTGGAGCTGTGGTGCTGCCAAGCAAAGGAGGAGGTATTCATTTTTTGTTGACTGTATTGTGTTAGACAGGTTTTGAGTTATTGCATATATCACTTAGGCTGATAAGGTCATCACTTACGGCTACTCTGTTTGGCTTTTGAGTGGGTGGATGTGTTTTCGGAAAGTCTAACCAAATTGCCTTGGGTATGCACTTGCAGTATGCTGGAACATCTTGGGATGAGCTCAAGCACATAAGACAGGCGGTTGGATTCTTGGTAAGTGTTTCCTGTTTCATAGTATGGCACCATTTTTCTTACTGATGTTTCAAAATATTGATAATTAATGTGGCTTACTATGCATTATGTTATGCTTCCACTTATTGTAATTAATTAAAATCTGAAAATTTCACAATTAGGTTTTATCATAGGAGAAATCCTGTCTAAATATCCATGTGGCTTTGCGCTGTACTTCACTTAAGTTTTTTTAACCGTTAGAATGAATCTCTTAATGGTTTTAGGAAAAAGATCATGCTCAAACAATTTTCCGTAAGATCTGTTTGATCATATTTTGGCTATCAGTGATTAAGCTTTCATTTAGAATTTGGGTTGAGCTTAACTCAATTTTATAAATCTGCCTTGTGAGGTTGGGTTTGGGTACAACTTATGAAGATTTATTCTGTTTTCAAAATAACTTTTTATATGATGTGATCAAATTCAATGTCTTAATTACATCTTAATTACCGTCATTTTTAACAGGTTATTCATCAGAAATATAGGATTTCCTATGATGAAATCATCAACGATTTATGCCCTGTAAGTATATTCATCTGATGATTTGTGTGATGAGCTCTTGAAATGTGTTTGATTTGATTTGATAATTTTTTATTTTTTTTACCTGTTGCTAAGGAAACATGATGGTTTAGTGTCTTTCTTTAAGTAACAATCAAGGTGTTTGTCTAGATTGTTTATCACATTAAACCTGGGATTGCATGAGGCTACTGTTAAGACTGAAATTCAAATTTATTTCTGCATTTAGTCCTCAAGATGAATTGAAAGTAGATCAAGGAAACCAATATTTGCATTATAACAAATGCATAATTTCTTGCTCTTTGCACTCATGCTCTGCATTTACAAATCTATATCTTTCTTTCACACGACTCTTATTCCCAAAACTTTTCTGCATCAGATCATGAGTGTCCAGCAGTTGTACAGAATATGTACACTTTATTGGGATGCTAACTACAACACTCGAAGCGTATCTTCAGATGTAAGTTCTTATTTTCCATTATAATCTCCAATACAGTGTTTTAAAAACCGGACCGGTCATCGAACCGGTGAGGGTACTGGGTCACTGGTTTATCGGTCGGACCACTGGGTCACTGGTCGAACCGCACGATCAAACCGGATTAAACCGGATAATTCGGTTGAATAGACCTGTCATTATATAGGTATAAAACCGGTCGAACCGGATGATTCAGTCTCTAAAAAAATATAACTAGCTTTTAAATTTTTTAAAAATATCATATCATAAATTCACAATTTCATAACTTAAATTCAAATTTTAAACAAAGGTATCACACATAACAAAATAGTAAAAAATTACAAAGTCTAATTGCAAACAAAGTCTAATTACAACATAATCTAAACAAAGTCTAATTACAACATAATCTAATTGAATAGTTTATAACAAAATAACTCCAATATGTACCAAATTTAATTCAAAATAGGATCATCCTAAAAAGAAAATCAAATAAAATTCAATATGTTTATGCTATTTAAGAAAATTTATTAGCAAAGATAACAAATAGACAATAAAGTTTTTAATTTGTCACTAACGAAAAAAAACTATGTGAGAAAGCTATTTAAGTAATACGCTACTAAATAT
Organism: Vicia villosa; assembly: GCF_029867415.1. Taxonomy (NCBI): domain Eukaryota; kingdom Viridiplantae; phylum Streptophyta; class Magnoliopsida; order Fabales; family Fabaceae; genus Vicia; species Vicia villosa. Next base: position 156,714,509 of record NC_081180.1, read on the forward strand.
ATTAAAAAAAAGTTAAAAAAAAAGTTAAAAAGAAATGTTAAAAAAAAAGTTAAAAAAAAAAATTAAAAAAAAAGTTTAAAAAAAGTTTTAAAAAAAAATTAAAAAAAAGCAATTAAACCGCCGGTTTTCCCGGTTTTTCCGGTTTTTACCGATTTTCACCGGTTTGATGGCATACCCGATCTGACTATTGAACCAGACCGGTTACCTGGCCGGTTCCCGGTTCGACCGGTCCGACCGGCCGGTCCGGTCCGGTTTTTAAAACACTGCTCCAATATCAGCAGGCTTTTAACATACTGAAACCATTCAGGTCCTTGCAAGCATGAAAGTACTTATGGCTGAGGATTCAAACAATGCTCAGAGTGATTCTTTCTTGTTGGACGACACTTCCAGGTGAGAGTGCTGTTTGATTGTGATTTTTATTTAATTGATATTGTTTGAACAAAAGAAGATACTATTCAAATTGTTTACATGTTTCCTACCTGACTTTTACTTGTTACTACAGCATCCCATTCTCAGTCGATGACCTCTCTACATCACTGCAAGAGAGAGATTTTTCTGAGATGAAACCAGCAGATGAGCTTCTTGAGAATCCCGCCTTCCAATTTTTGAACGAGTAGGCGGCAAAGGAAGCTTAGCAGTATACATTTATCATAGTCTTTAAGGAAAGCAGCAGAATCAGTTGTTGGTCCTTGTATATACAATTCTGTTTTCATTCTTTTTTCTTTCTACATATTTTTGTTTTGGTTTCACCGTCATGATGCATCTTGTTTTTCATGTCCCTACCCTGCATCGTCATGGCCATGGTGTAAAGTTATTTTTTCATTCTTTTCTTGACATTCAATTGTAAAATTTCATTTGAAAGATGGGGGTAGTGATAATATAATGATTAAAAAGTGAAGCTAAGTTTGCGGTCTGAGCTCACTTTCCACTTTTTGTATTACTGTGTAAATTGATTAGAATGAACATTGATACATAATCAATAGCTTGTTCAATTCTGGAGTCTGAACTCAAGCTTTCTTTTGCTTCTGTTTTCTTTTGGTACTGAGCTATTATATGCATCATCGGCAAATAGTTTCATGTAAGATAATGGAATGTTTCGTTTTTTTTTTCATTCATGTGAATAGAATATATATACATTATTTTGTTTACTGTCTAGTTATGATACAACATAATTTTATTTTGTCTACTTTCTAATTATGATACAACATAAGTACAGGGACAAAATAATTATGACTAATAACAATAATATTTTATTTTATCACCTCAATTCTACTTGAACACTAGAACGAGAGAGGGTATGCTACCTTTTAGAAGACCAAGAGATAAGATTGTCAACGAAAAAACACAGTACCCAGATGTGAAGTGTCTGGTGTCAGGACATTCACTCTAATCCGCTTCTGTGTAGGAGATAAACTTTGTAATGAGGGATGGTGATAAATGCAATTCAAAGTGTATGGTATCTTGAACATAATGCAGAATGTGTTTGAGAGTAAACATGTGTTTTGTGCTTGGTGACAAATTTGTTGAACCACTTAAGATGTCTGATATAGTGAACATGAGGTAATGTAAAGTCCCTTCAAGACTTCGATATAGGGAGGAATCCTCATAAGGTGTTCCAGCCTTCCAGGGGAGGTGTTGATTTTTTGCTTGGTATCAAAAGGGTGGCTGACGGTTTGCAGGATGCCATGCTAGCACGTTCGATGATCTTCTGATGCATAGATGCTTTGACTCAGAAAGATGCCACCAAGGTGATGAGAGACAACAATACCCATAAAGTAACGCAGGGGGCCCAAGTCTTTCATCGCAAACTCAGATGCTAAGAGTGACATAGTTGAGTTGCGAATGACATGAGTATAGGTAATAAGGATGATGTTGTCCACATAAAAAGAATGTATGCCTTGTTAGAATTTTTCTGATATATAAAGAGAGAGTCGTCTGGCGTGATATATCAGAAATCAATGGTGGCTACATAGTCAACAAAGCTTTGGTACTATGCTCTGGGCGCTTGCTTGAGACTATAAAGTGACTTTTTCAAACAACAAACATAATCTGGATGATGAGAGTCGCAAAAACCCAATGAATGATGCATGTAAACAGTCCCATGAAGATCACAACGTAAAAAAATATTATGGACATCCAGTTGATGAATGAGCTAGGATTTGGAGAGAGCAATGATGAGTAATGTTCTAATGGTAACATGTTTGACCACGGATTGAAAGTCTCCAAAAAAATCTCATCCCCTTTTACATATCCTTGTTTTAAATGGTGACCTGTCACTTGACCTGTCACTAAACTACCTATAACCATTTAAGAGATTATAGGTAGTTAGAATCACTTGGTACCATTATTTTCATGTACAAGATGGTGTGTGTAACGACCGTTTTATTTTAATTATTTATGTTATTGTGTGCTATGTGAATTAATAGGTAATTATGTGCTAATTATGTGATTAATTGGTTTTGTGTTATTTTATTGGGAATTATTAGTAAATATCATGAGTTAATAAGTCTATTAGTTATTGGGCCTAAGATAGAATTAGTAATTGAGAGGTGCTAGTTAGAGCCCATTAGCAATATGAGAAGTTAGTAAGAGTTTAACAAAACAAGGGAGTTTAGAGAATAGAATTAGAATTCATTTGGGGAAAGAAGAGAAAGAGAGAAGAAAAGAGGAGAAAGCTAGGTCAACCCCAAGATTGAAGATTAGAGTTGTCTTCAATACAAACCCAAGGTAAGGGTTGGATTCTTTCATGATAAGGGATTGTATGATGATGCTTATGGGGGGTTTTGATTGTATGAGCAGTAGCCTTGGTTGTATGTTGTAGAATCTTAGGGTTTATGTTGGATTTTCATGAAATTGTGCTTGAAATCATGTTTTAATGAAGACTGTTAATGAATCATGTTAGATATTGATTGTATGTGCCTTAAATTGTTGATTTAGAATGGTTTTGGTTAGTGGAATAGTGATTTGGCAGGTCTGTTATTGCAATTGTTTTTCTGCAAAATCGCACGTCTGCTAAGCGAAACCAGGGAACAAAAATTGAAAATTCGCGAGCTCGCTAAGCGGAGACGTGAAAATTGAAAGATTCTGGATTTAGTTCTGAGAAGCGCGCTTGAAGCCGCTAAGCGAACCTTGCTGTTGAAAACTTTTTGAAACTTCTATTTGATGTATCTTTTGATCTGTAACTCCTTTTTAAGTGCCGTTTGAACCTCCGTGAAGCTTTAATCAATGTCTACCTAATGAAAATGATTTAAAAACTTTGGAAACCTTTTTGAAAGTTTTTCTTGAAATGTATCGTTTGATATGGTGTTTGATTTTGTGAAGTGATAGATTGTTGTATAGTGATATGACATAGCGACGCGATTGCGAAGTGATGCATTACTATGAATAGTGATGATTGTGTTCTTGTCTTTGAATTTAAATATTGAATTGATGATGTTTAGTTGTTGAGACGTGTTGTGAATGTTGTGTTTGTGTGTGGATGTTGCATCATTGAGTCACATCCCTTGCATAAAGAGACGATGGCCTGTAAATGGAAAAAAGCGACGATGGCCTTATAATGAAAAAGTGACGACGTGCCCAAGTGGCTACTTTTAAGACGATGGGAGTTTTACTGCAAATGGTACCACATGCATTTGCATTAGTTGACTCGCATACGAATTTCATATGAATTGCATTTGAATTGTTGAGATAATGAGATGTTTGTTGTGACGTGTTGTTAACATACTTGTGAATTAGATTATGTTGTCGTAATTGGTTAATAACATTGTTGCCGTGTAAAAGTTGTTTTGTGATGAGAAGTGGCGAACGATGTATGATCTTTTCCTTGCTATGAAAATTATCACACGTTCCTTTATACTGTTTGATATTTCACCCCTTCTATTTGAATTTTACCCTTTGTTGGTAACGTGCAGGTAACAACGTGGATTAGCCGTTTACCTTGTAGCTCGAGTCGGTGTCTATTGGTCTGATACGTAGCACTTGGGGGATTTGACGTTTGATTGTTTTATGTCGTTATAATTGATTGGATTTTGTTATCGTTTATGGAGACATGTTGTTTAGTTGTTGGTATGTTTCTACAAATGTTATAACTTGAAGTTTATAATTTTTGTGAATTCCGCTGCGATGTTTAAAATTTGTTTTGATTTTGAATGACTAATGGATTATGACTCCTCCGTTGATTGTGTTACGTATCGTTATTAATGAGCTTGCATGAGATTTTGTTGAGTTGAATATGTGATGCCTCAAGTTTGTTGTTGACTTTGAGATTTTGCACTCTGATTTTTTGTTAAATTGCGGGGTAGATTTGGGGTATTACAGTGTGTGAGTATTTTCTCCCATTTAATTTTTTTAATTTGTTTTCTTTTTAATTTATTTTCTTAAAATGATTTTAATTAAAAATGATTTTAAATAAATTGGCCTTTGAAATGATGTCAATTATATATAAATTAAAGATGAACATTCTCTTTGGAATCTTGCCAGGTACCTACCACGCATAAGATTCTCATTTATTGAAAACATCAAATTGGCCCTTCACCTTGGTGTTTGGGTTTGGGTGTATACTTGTTTTAGAATCCTTTTGTTTTTTTTATGTTTATCTCGAGAATTTCTCATTGCACCCATATACATACTCATAGACCCGCGGTAAAATTTCCAAAATACCCATATATTTAGGATGTGCATATCTGAAGACACCTATTTTAATTATAAGGGGTGTTTTCAGAGATGCCTATTCGAAGAAACTTTTATTTTTAAAAAATGGTGTCTTCGGATATGCATCTCCGAAATATTTTGGGATTTATCAACAAACGCAAATAGCCACCCCTTCAGTTTTCAGAATACTCAAAATTCAACTTCAAACTCATTTTCAAGTGTAGAAAAGGACGCATTTCATAGCCCACAACTTCAACTCAACTTCCATTCAAGTGTCAAAGCTCCATTATCTTTACATTAAAAGCTTCAATAAAGCGTAAGTTTCAACAATCTCCAACTATAGATTCAAAATATTGATTTTGTTGTTAGAAATTAGGATATTACTATAGGTTGAATGATGTTGTAGTTAAATGATACTATTTAGATGCAAAAAATGGGATTTTGGTTGAGTTAGGGAAAGAAATGGAACTCAACCAAAAATGGCTGTTCGCATGTAATTTCAGAAGTGCATTTCCAAAATCACCTCTGACCAGTTTCGGATATGCACTTCCGAAATTTGGTCCGAGTTTTTTTTTTTAAAGTTTCAATTTTGTTTTCTTCATACTCTTACGGAATTTTGTTTTCAGGAAAATGACATATAATCAGGTATCGACTGCACGACTTAGACAAGGGAGGCAGACACAAAAAACATTGATTCGGCGCGAGAGAGCCGCGCAGCAAGGAGTGACTACTGGGAATGGACCGTGTCCGAGTCCAAGTCCAAATGAATGAGCCGACTGAAGGATCATTATCTGCACTAAGGAGTCTGTTGTCTCAGGTGTCTTCCTCTCATGAGGTTAGTCATGAGGAGGAGGAGGTACCTGAGGTTTAGCCTGAGCACAACGATGATCAGGACGTAGAGGAGGGAGGCTTCCCGGGAAGGCCTTTTGACACATCCCTCTTGATTTACTACCATAACCATGTTGCTCGACGTATTTGGGACGCCAAGGTTGTTTTTTTTGCACTATCTAATTTAACTGTTTTAATTAAAAATATTTCAAATGAATTTATACGGTTTAACTAACATTGTTGTTTTTTGTTGTCATAGGAACGACCTGCCATAAAATCCGCGAACCATTCGCGAAAAATATTTGATCTCTTTAAACTGTAGGCTCAGTGGTTTAATGATGTTGTAGCTGGTTCCAGACTTGGCGGGTTATGCATGATCGAATGTAGTACCATAAGCCACGACATGCATGGGGCATTTGCTAAAAAAGAGGCACAAGCAGACCTCATCTTTCCACTTTCCTGTTGCATAGTTGACGATCACCCTCTATGATGTTTCCTTTCTGCTCCACCTTCTGATCAGAAGGAGGTTATTGGACCATTATTGGATATAGAAGGTTGAGGCCATATGGTGGATTACCTGGGTATGGACCCAAATATGGCGGATTAAGAGTGTAGAGCAACTAAAGGGGCGCATATCCATCTCTCCAGCCTGAAAGAGATTTATGAGAACCACTTGGTGGCGACATCGAAGTTTGTAACGCCCCAAATTTAATTAATTATTTAATTAAATTAATTAAGGATTTATTTATTGGAAAATGTCGAAGTTGGGATTTATCGATAATATTCTAAGGGGCGTAATTGGATTAATATGTCGATTGGAGCTGTTATGTGTAAAGTCGGATTAAATTAGTCAGTTTAGTCAGGAAATAATATTAGAAATAATATTATGGTATTGGACTCTTTATTTAATTAAGTTGGTTTGGTTGTGACGTAAGAATTAGCAAAAATAGAGGTGCTAATATTATGCCCAATAAGAAGTAATAATGTTATTTGGCTACAATTAATAAAAAGGGAAATTTGAAGTATCAGAAGGTTTTTTTGGAGAAGTGCTACCGGAACAGAGAAATACGTGAGAAGTATAGAGGCACAAGGGTTTTGGTGGTGGTATGAGAGCTTTTTCGTGAAGAGGAGAATAAATTGAGGAATTATGCGAAGTCGAAAGCTAAGAATTCAACTAGAACAATTTTAGAGCGATATCCATTCCAAGGTAAAGGTGGAGTTCTTGCTCTTTAAATGGGGATATGATGAACCATATGTGGGGTTTAGGGTATTAATATTATCTCTATGTTTTTGTATGATTTTTGGTGTTTGTGATGTTTATGTGTTGAATTTTTCTAGAAATCGTATGTGGAAACTGTTGCTATGTGATTGTGGATTATTTGAGTGATGAATTTTCTGTGTTGTGAATGATTCTGTAATACTGTATTGATGAATCTCTGGAAATTGGAAATTTGAGATTGGATTGGTGGAGAGGGACAGAGGAATTATAAGACTGGGAAAAGGAGAAATGAAGTGGGACGAGGTCCCACACAAGCTGGGACGGGAAGCCCATGTCTCAGGGACGGGCGGCCTTAGAGTATTAGGAAGTCCTATTTTGGGATGATTGCTTTAGTTTTGGGGACGGGAGTCCCAGTCTCAATTATACTACTTTTATTAATTAATTAAACTGTATTATGGTTAGTATAATTAGGTTTTACTTGTAATAAAATTGCAGACTCAAACGAAATAGCCACTGATTCAAATAACACTGTTGGAACAAAGTAGCAGAAGCTTGACTAAAATTTAGTAGCGGGTATATAGACTATAATAATGGAAACAGAGACAACATTAGGAGCAGGTTTGCAAATACCTGTATAACATGTTAGAACAAGATTTGTTCTGATCAATATTCTTGTTTTGATGATAACAATATATATGAGTTTTGTATAAGACAATGTGGAACTCTAATCCTATTCATTTTCCATTTCAGGAAATATATAAGGAGTATGCACAATTCAGCGCTAAGAAGCACTGACTCAGAAGATTCAGGATTGCAACATCAGAACATGCTCTCGCAAGACATTAGAAGATGGTCAAGCAGAATCAGAACATGGTCTATGAAGCATCAGAAGAAATTATTGAAGTCAGAAGCAGAAGCACTGATGTTCTTATGGTATCACGCTCAAGCTCTTCAAAGTCAGAAGACAAGAAGATTCTCTACACCAAGCTGAGACCCTGATTATTCAAACGTTGTATTCACAAATATGAGATCAGAAGCAAGTACAAGATGACAGGCTATTGAGTCTAATCTCTGACTGACAAAAGGAACGTTAGAAGCTACAAAAGGCAAAGTCAGTAAAAGCAGGAAAAGCAAGGCTCGAGGTAGTTGACAAAAGTGTGAAATATTAAATGCAGCGTTGTACTATTCACGCAAAGCATTAAATGCAACCTATTAGACATCTTCTCAAAACGCCTATAAATATGGAAGTTCTGATCAGAAGCAGCTAACGATCTATTGTGAAATATACTGAAATGCTGTTGAAATCAAAGCTCACGAACTTCATCTTCAACCTCACAAATTCTTGTAATATTTATTGAGTGTTAAGCTTAGAACTTAAGAGAAGCAATTCATACTCTTGTAACATTTATTTTACATTGAATGTAAAAGGTTCCTAGAGTGATCAGTGAGATCAGTAGACTCTAGAAGACTTAGAAGTTTCTAAGTGTTGATTTCCTAGAGTGATCAAGGTGTGATCAGAATACTCTATAAGACTTAGAGTGTTTCTAAGTGGATAACCATTGTAATCAAGATTGATTAGTGGATTAAATCCTCAGTTGAGGTAAATCACTCTAAGGGGGTGGACTGGAGTAATTTCGTTAACAACGAACCAGGATAAAAATAATTGTGTTAATTGTCTTTATCTTAAAAAAGTTTTTGAAGTCACACTTATTCAAACCACCCTTTCTAAGTGTTTTTCTATCTTTCAATTGGCATCAGAGCGCCGGTTCTAGGTGCAAGCACTTAACCGTGTTAGATAAAAGATTCAGGGAGAAAAACACAAAGTCAATATGGTTGATATTGTTACATCCACTTCTACACCTATTTCAAATGAGCACAACAATGGAAATGGATATTCTAGACCACCAGTATTTGATGGTGAAAACTTTGAATACTGGAAAGATAGACTTGAAAGTTACTTTCTTGGTCTAGATGGTGACTTATGGGATTTACTTGTGGATGGTTACAAACATCCTATAAATGCTAGTGGAGTAAAGATGTCAAGACAAGAAATGAGTGATGATCAAAAGTAACAATTCAAAAATCATCACAAGTCAAGAACTATTCTACTGAATGCTATTTCTCATCCAGAACATGAGAAGATATCAAACAAAGAAACTGCCCATGAGATCTTTGAATCCTTGATGATGACTCACGAAGGCAATGCCCAAGTCAAGGAGACAAAAGCTCTTGCATTAATCCAGAAGTATGAAGCCTTCAAGATGGAGGATGATGAAAACATTGAAACAATGTTCTCAAGATTTCAAACTCTAACTGCTGGATTAAGAGTGCTTGACAAGGGATATAGAAAGGCTGATCATGTCAAGAAAATCATCAGAAGCTTGCCCAGAAGATGGGGTCCAATGGTTACTGCATTCAAGATTGCAAAGAATTTGAATGAAGTATCTTTGGAAGAGCTGATCAGCGCATTGAGAAGTCATGAAATAGAGCTGGATGCTAATGAACCTCAAAAGAAAGGTAAGTATATTGCTTTAAAATCTTTGAATAAAAAATGCACTAACGCTTTTCAGGTGGAAGAAGAAGACTCTGAGGAATCACAATCAGAGGAAGAAGAAGATGAACTCTCCATGATCTCTAGAAAGGTAAACCAACTCTGGAAAAGTAAACAAAGGAAGTTCAAGAACTTCATAAGTTCTAAAAAGCCTAAAAGAGGAGAATCTTCTGGACTCAGAAGATCTGACAAAAAGAAGGTCACGTGCTTTGAGTGCAAGGATCCAGGACATTACAAGAGTTAGTGTCCAAAGCTTCAGAGGGAAAAACCCAAGAAGAAGTTTCAGAAGAAGAAAGACCTTATGGAAACTTGGGATGATTCAGATTCATCAGAATCAGAATCAGACTCTGAAGATGAGAAAGCTAACATAGCGCTGATGGCTACTGTGGATGCTGAATCAGAATCTACATCAGAATCATACTCTGACTCTGAAGAGGTATTTTCTAAACTGTCTAGAGATGAGCTAGCTTCCAGTTTAGCTGAAATTTTGGAAATCAAGGCTAAGCTTAGTATCAAATACAAAAAGCTGAGAAAGCTCTTTGCATGTGAAACTAAGAAGCTTGAATTAGAAAATTCTGAACTCAAAGAAAAAGTTTTAAAACTATCCAAAGATGCTGAGTCATCTTCTAGTTCCAAAAAGTCTATTCCAAGCATGAACAATATTCTTAAAGAATATGACTTGAGTTTCAGGAAATTTCTATCTAGAGGTATTGGAAGAAGTTGACTTGCCTCTATGATATATGCAGTTAGTGGAAACAAGAGAGTTGGCATAGGCTATGAGGGTGAAACCCCATACAAACTTGAACCGGTTGATGATATGAAAATCACATACAAACCATTGTCTGATCAATTCAAGTATGGCCACTCCCATGATATTAGGCTCACATCACATGCTAAAAGTTTTCACATTACACACATAAAGAAGCATGTGACACAAAATAGAAAACATCATGTTGCTCAAATTAAGGAATATCATGTTGTACCTCCTGTAAATTTTCATTCTAAACCTAAGTTCAATCAGAACTTGAGGAGAACTAACAAGAAAGGACCCAAGAAATTGTGGGTACCTAAGGAAGAGATTATTCCTGTTGCAGATATCCTTGGCAGCCAAAAGGACAAAGCAAAACATGTCATGGTACCTGGACTCTGGGTGCTCGCAGCACATGACGGTAAAAAGGTCTATGTTCCAAGACCTGGTGCTTAAGTCCGCTGGAGAAGTAAAGTTTGGAGGAGATCAGAAGGGCAAGATTATTGGCTCAGGAACCATAAGTACTGGTAACTCTCCTTCCATATCTAATGTACTTCTTGTAGAAGGATTAGATCATAACTTATTGTCCATAAGTCAATTAAGTGACAATGGTTATGACATAATCTTCAATCAAAAGTCTTGCAAAGCTGTAAGTCATAAGGATGGCTCAATCCTATTTACAATCAAGAGAAAGAACAACATTTACAAAATTGATCTTCAAGATCTTAAGAATCAGAAGGTAACTTGTCTTTTGTTTGTTAGCGAAGAGAAATGGGTCTGGCACAGAAGATTAGGCCATGCTAGTTTGAGAAAGATTTCTCAGATTAACAAACTAAATCTGGTCAGAGGACTCCCTAATCTGAAATATTAATCAGATGCTCTTTTCGAAGCATGTCAGAAATGGAAGTTTTCCAAACCTGCATTCAAATCTAAGAATGTTGTCTCTTCCTCTAGGCCGCTAGAACTTTTGCACATTGATCTGTTTGGACCAGTCAAAACAACATCTGTCAAAGGGAAGAAATATTGATTAGTCATCATAGATGATTATAACAGATGGACATGGGTAAAGTTCTTGAAACACAAGGATGAGTCTCATTCAGTGTTCTTTGACTTCTGCACTCAGATTCAATATGAGAAAGAGTGTAAAATCATAAAGGTCAGAAGTGATCATGGTGGGGAATTTGAGAACATATTCTTTGAGATTTATTTCAAAGAAAATGGTATTGCCCATGATTTCTCTTGCCCTAGAACTCCACAGCAAAATGGAGTTGTAGAGCAAAAGAATATGACTCTACAAGAAATGGCCAGAACCATGATCAACGAAACCAATATGGCTAAGCATTTCTGTGCAGAAGAAAATAACACAGCGTGTTATATTCATAATAGAATCTCTATAAGACCTATTCTTAATAAGACTCCTTATGAATTGTGGAAGAACAGAAAGCCCAACATTTCTTATTTCCATCCATTTGGATGTATATGTTATATTCTGAACACTAAAGATCATCTGCATAAGTTTGATTCTAAGGCACAAAAGTGTTTCCTTCTTGGATATTTTGAACGCTCTAAAGGCTACAGAGTATACAATACTGAAACATTGATTATTGAAGAATCAATCAGTATCAGATTTGATGATAAGCTTGGTCTTGAAAAGCCAAAGCGGTTTGAGAATTTTGCAGATATTGAAATCTCTAAATCCGACTCGGAAGAACCCAGAAGCAAAGTGTCAGAAGATCAAGTTGCCGCTTCATTAGAGAATCTTAGAATTTCTGAAGAGCCAACTATCAGAAGATCTTCTAGACTCAACTCTCCTCACTCAGAAGATGTTATCATTAGGAAGAGAGAAGATCCTATAAGAACCAGATCATTCCTTAAGAACAATGCATGTTAGACGCTGGCCTGAGGATCTAGATGGGGGGTGAATAGATCTCACAGAGCTTTTCGGAATTATTTCGAACTAAAGCGAAAGCGGTTCTGAATCGACTTGCGTCTATTCCGGACCGTTATTGCAAGGGTCGTATATGTGACAAAACCACAAGATAATTGAGATTAATGATGAAGTGATATGTTATCGAATCAATACGTTTCACAGCTGAAAATCAATTATCTTCTAAATTGACAAACTTTGGTTTGCAATGCAGTAATAATGGAATAAGCAAAACGACAAACACTTGGTGATAATGTTCAAATTGATGATGATTCAAGATGTGGTGAATTGTGATGTTTATGCAGAACTTTAATTCACAATTTTAACACTTGAATCGTTAATCAATTTTGCAATTATGACCAAATATGAACAGAACGTAAATGAAAAGATAAAAGCGACAAGAACACGATATTTGTTCAGGCAGTTCGTCGATCGTCCTCGCTACGACTACGTCTGCCCCCAATTCCAAATTGAAATTGGGAAATCTTCCATTAATGTTGAAAGTAGTATATACAAAGAAGAAACCAAAGCGATAAACAATAAACCGAATTTGTCGATCCTTTGAATCTTCTTCCCCCTTAATCTTGAGTCAGATCAAGGTGATCCAAGAGCTTCACTTGATCCCTTTTCTGCAGTGTCTTGAATTGCCTTGAACCCTTGTTCTTCAATCTTCACACTCAGATGGATCCTCGATGAAACCTCTTGATAAAAACCCCCCAAGAAACACCTATCTTGGAGGACAAAACCCTCGGATTTTATTCACCAAAAACCCCACAAATCTTCACCCACTAGGAATCTTCAATTCCGTTCCATGGACGTTATCGAACTCGTTCACTAACCCTCAACGCAAGAATGATTATGTGTAATTGTGTTGGAGATGACGAAGAACGAAGATGAGAAGCCTTTGTGTATCTTTCAGTCGTTGGTGTTGTTTTCAATAATTGAACCTTGGACAATATATATGAGTTGCTGGTATGTTGGAGCAGAGTGAACACATGATTTGGGAAGTTTTTAGCAGATAGGTCGACCTACCTTGGTGCTTAGGTCGACCTAACAGAGGTAAGAATGAGTCAGAATGAACTTGTTGCCAATTGAGTCGACCTATTGCTAGGTTAGGTCGACCTAGAATCAGTTAATTCAGCTTTTTGAAGAATTCTTCAGATTAGGTCGACCTGTGGATGTGAGTGGGTCGACCTAACAGTGATATGACAAAAACTCTTCAGTTTAGGTCGACCTGGGAGTGTGGTTAGGTCGACCTACTTGTGGTATTTCTGAAACTTTCTTGTTTTCTTAGTTTTGAGTCGACCTAGATATATTGCAGGTCGACCTGATTTGTCTTGAATAGCCAACCTAGCATTTCCTTGAGTTCTTTTGCTTAAGCCTTGTTGTTTGTTTGCTTGTGGAGTTTGCCATGGATCAAAAACTTCTTTGTGAATGTGACCTTGTATTTACATTCTCCCCCCTTTTGATGATGGCAAACACTCAATGACATCTCATGATGGCAAACAATCAGTGACATCTCTAGCTGAACAAGTAGTGATTGCTCCCCCATACTCTCAGCATCCATAACTAAGCTCCCCCGTACTCTCAGCATCCATAACTAAGCTCCCCCGTGCTCTCAGCATCTATTCCCCGTACTCTCAGCATCTATCTCCCCTTTTGACAACATCAAAAAAAAAAAAGAAATGCACGAGTAATAGAAACAAGAGACAGTATAAAATAGATAAGGCAGGAACGTGGCACACATAATCGTTAACAGAAGCAAGTAGAGGTGACATAATATCCAAAAAAAACTTTTAATGTTACAACCAAGCACACATAATATTCAGACAGATTTACAAGAAAAAAAAACTAAACTAAGTACTTAGAAATCTTTAGTAAATATTCATGACAATGATGGAATGAGATGTGATGATATGATGGAGTGAAAAGATATGCATCCTAACGCCTTCCCCGTCTTCCTCTTCCTCTTTGAAATGTTTGAGGACGATCTTCTTCAACTTGTTCCAACAGATCAAGCACGGAGTGGTTTAGAGTATTGAAGCTTTGACTTATGTTGGCATGACGATGCAATGCTGTTTCCTCAAACTGATTCTGTCTTAGAGTCAAGTTGGAGGCAAAAGTCTCAAAATCGCTTTTGTGGTCTTGAACCAGGCTGTATAGTGATTGATATTGATGTTGTTGTTCGTCATATCGATCTTGTTGAAGTTGTTGCATGTTCTGGAACTGAAGCTGCTGTGTGTCGAAGTGTTGTTGCTGTAGGAGTTGCATATTTTCAAGCATGGAGATGATGTTGGACTGATCCGGCGGAGGTGGAGCAGTGTATCCCCAAGGAATTTCTTCCTCTTGAGGAGGTACATATTGCCAATTTGAGTCCATGTCATGAGCTACATCTTCCATGGTGTGATCCTCATCATTTGCTATTTCTTGATCATTTCCTTCTTCTTCATTCCCTGCAATGTGACCAAATTCCGTAGGATCATCATAGTTGTAGATGATCTTTCCGGTTCCCTTTTGAATGAGATAGTAGGTTTTCTTATTTGGATCCCAATGGTATCCCATGAGGGTTAAGGTTGTTTGGGAGAAGTCTTGATTCTGTTTCATGTGAATGTAGGACAATCCATCGAGTTTCATGCCGAAATGGTTCACGATTGTTTGAATGATTGAGCCATAGCATAGAGCAGTAGTCTTCTGCTTTACCTCTTCAAACTTGGCAGTTAGAAAGTGTGGCCAGTGCACATGTGTCCTGTTTTGAATCAGGTACATTAACACAACCTCATTTCGTTCAATTCTTGAGAATCCGCCCGCTCGTGGTCGAATAACTCTTGAGATAATCCAGTTGAGGAGCCTAGGATCTCTTTTTAGGTGACCGGCTGTGATGGATTCATTTTGCTTGTCAAAGACGGCAGGGTCTTTGAGAATAGATTTCATGTAGGCGACATGATCATAGTTGGTCGGAAAGTCACCGTCTTCTATACGAACTTCATCTCCTAAGAGTGTAAGACCAAAGATACTTATCCAGGCTCGTTTGTCAACAATATGGGATCTCGACCCCATCTTAAACCTAAAATTACAACCTTCCTCTCTTGTGAACCCTGCATAGAAAGCCCTAACAGTGTTTTCACAATACGGTGTGGCACACTCCAAAAGGGGGTGAACATTTTGATGCTGAACAAGACTGACAACATCAGGAATGTGCATGTGCTTAGCAACATGTTGATTATAGATATATTGCTTGACTACCTTCCTCTTCATTTGCCATTTATCAAAATTTTCTTTGCAATCAGGATGAACAAGGGCTACAGCACTTACCGGTTGAGAGGATGATCCAAATGCGATTTCCTTTCCCTTTCTTGATTTTGGAGGCATTCTTGCTGATGATTTGTGTGAGAGGGATGATTTTTGACAACCTTTGGGTTTGAGGAATTAGGGTTGGCCGTACACAATGATGTGAGAATGAGTGGGAAAGAAAAGAGGAATGATTATGAATGAATGGGGATGGGTCGGGTCGACCAACAGACCCAAATTTGGGAATTTTTGAAGTAGTAGGTCGACCAAAATGAAGGCTGGGTCGACCTGACAGAGAAGCCTTTAAAAAATTGCAGATTAGGTCGACCTAAAAAGAGGGTAGGTCGACGTAACTGGGCATTTTTGGTTTCTGCTGAAAGTTTTCTTCTGTAGGTCGACTCAGATGCAGGTTAGATCGACCTAAGTTGCTTCAAATGTTTGAAATGCCTTAGGGATGTTACTATATGATGCATTTATGCTTAGTTACTTGCTTGTATGCTCAAAACATGATGTGTTATGAATGGAGATGATAGACACATATATGTAATTGAGATATATAGATAAACATATATGAAGTCACTATAAGCATGTTAATTGATAGCATATTATAGTATCAATAAAATTTTTGGAAGTGAACAATAAACATGTTACCGCTTTCTCAATATGTAGGTGTTTTGTCATCATTGTGTGGAATCCTCTTGTCAGTGTGCCATACTCCTAGATTTGATGATGAATTGTCTTGATAGAATGTTTCACAACTTGATTGCTTGATTTTACGAAAAACTCATCTAGTATCGATTACTTGATGTTCTCCCAGATGCGGGACAGGGTCCCAAACATTATTCTGCTTAGAATAGGTTTAAATTTCCTTGCAATGCAACTTGCCAATTGCACATCAAGTAATGCGTCCTTTGTGTTTTTCGGGTTAACTTGTATTTGTCATGTATCTTATACATTAGTGGTGGCCAGGTCACCTACATTTCCTTTGCCAAGAATAGTTCTTCATAGATGACATACCAAAAAGTGATATGTCTCCCTTTATGTGTCTTGAGCATCAGCTATCAAGGAACCACCACCTTTCGGTGATGTCAAGACACTTTTCCTGCAAAATTAATTTAGAATAGAAGGTCCCCAATCTTCATTGGGTCCTAGGTGGTGAGTACAGAAGTTGTTGCACTTAGGCAACCATTGAAATACTCCTTTAGGAACTAAAATTCTCCTAAATTTGCATTTTTCAATGGTATGTCCCTTTTTGCAACAATAATGACAGGTAATATGATGAGAATATGC
The DNA here is from genome assembly GCF_029867415.1 of Vicia villosa. Lineage (NCBI taxonomy): Eukaryota > Viridiplantae > Streptophyta > Magnoliopsida > Fabales > Fabaceae > Vicia > Vicia villosa. The sequence goes on from NC_081180.1 coordinate 156,731,010, forward strand.
TGTTTTGCTAGTTGATACTTTTGGTACAAAAGTGTATTTACTATATAAAGGAGTATACGATCTTTTGAACTTATTTGGGTCAACCGCAAAAGTCACTTTTGGTTGTAGAGCCTTGTCTAACTTGGCTTTTAGATCTCTTACTTCTTTTTGCCAAATGTGACATGTCTCACAACCAAACCATGATGTAGGATCTATTTCAACTTTATCCTTTTGAATGTCTAGCATAGATTGTTTTAAAGCTTCCATATCCTTTTCAGTTTTCTCAACTTTTGATTCAAGATATGAAAAGATTTTCTTATTTGAGGCCAAAAGTTTGAAAGCTTTAATTGCATCTCTATGTAATTCTTCAAAAGCAAGTTTTAGTTGAGAATGAGATACCTTATCTACGAGTTCAGGTTTAAGATGACTGTTATACCCCAAAATTTGCCCACATATTTTTCAAGAAAACTCCAATCTGAAAATTAAGGGTCTCATATAATCATGGATTTTTATTTCAACAAATATCCTGACATATGAAATACTTAGTTTTTAGAATTTTTCTTACAGTATTTTGGCTTGCAGTTGAATTTATTCTTACGCAAACGCCAAATACTGTTTATTACTTCACACATGCTATTTATTTATTTACAGATAAATAGTACTGACACAATTGGTACAGAGTTAAAATCTTTTTGCAGGCGCAGAATCAGGAAACTCAGACTGTACTGGTAACAGTATATTAGTTATTTATTATGTCTATGTTTTTTAACAAGTCATGTAAATAAACTTTCATTTTTCACATAAAACAAAAAACAAAAACAAAAAACAACAAAAAAGAAAATTAACTTTGACTGTTGATTTTTCACTTTTAACTGCTGTTTCAATACCGGGACAGTCAGTTGACAGCCAAACTGCTGGCAGTACAATTCACGGTGTTTTGTATCATCAATCAAATCAATCTTTCACAATTCAAATTTCCAAGATTTTTGTGTTAGAAGTCTTCTGAATATCACGCGATTAGCAGAAACTCAACACTGCACAAAAATCAGGTACGCTTAACTGCCTCCTATACAGACAGTCCCTAATCAGGGTTTTTCTTGTTTTAACAGGAGCAACAAGTTTTGAGAGCTCAAATGGATTTCATATACATCCATACATCTCAAAGTACCATCATACAAATTTTCAAACTTCAATTCACTCAGACGCACCATCAGCAGCTCAAACAGTCAACAGACGACCCGTTTGACCAAAAAAGTCAACTGACAGTCAAAAATGAAATTTTTTGTCAAAGTCCATATTTTGTCAAAGGATTCAACATTTGATCATTGGATGATCACAATTCATCAAGGAAAGATCAAAAATCAACAAAACCCTAAGATTCAAAATTAGGGTTTTTGCCTGAAAAGTCAACTCAACTTTGACTGATCATAACTCTCTCATCCTTCATCCAAAAAATGTCAACCAAAGCTCATTTTGAAGGAAATTCAATTATCTTTCAAATGCAATTGATCCCATGGTCATAGCATTCACCATTTGAAAAATATGGCCAAAGACATTACAGGTCATTTTCAAAGTCAACAAAAAGACACTTTTTTCAAATGGACACACAAGGAGAACCAAAAATCATTTTGATATGAGACCAAAGACATTGGTTAGAGGACTCTTTGAGGTTTCCAAAAAGTGCAATATCTCCTTCATATGACAAAAATTGAAGGATTTACACCTTGTTGAAGTTGGCTAAATTTTGGGAAAATGCATGAAATCAACATTGCTCAAAAATGTTTTTTTTCCAAATGAGTCCAAGTTTTTATGGTCCAAACATCTTTGCCATGTTACTATGGGCCTCCCACGACCAAGACAAAGCCCACATCTTTATTGGCCATTTTTTGCATAATTTTATCTTACTTTAAGATTAAAATTAAAAGGAAAATGCATGGATAATGGTTGCTTGGCCTCCAAGTATGACTCACTTCAAGGAATCTTCATTTTTTCTGCAAGAATTGAAGAGCAAGACAAGAGCATTGAATGGAGTCAAGCTTGGTCAACAATTCAAAGATTTTTAATATTTTAAAAATCAAACTTTCAACAAAGACAACAAAGCTTCTTAGCTTGAGTTCCAAGCAACTTTGGGCTATAAAAGAAGCATCATACTTCAGCAAAAGAGGGGACACACGAAATAGGGCAAGAGTATAGCAAGAAATATCACAAAAATTCTCAAAATTTGCATATACTTTGTAATTTTCAAATTCAAATTTCCAATCAATATCAATACCAATAAACACTTCTAATCATCTCCTTAAACATTATAGAGTAAGATTGAGCTCTAAATATAGACATATGAGAGTCGTATAAAGCACTTAAAGCTCTTCATGTACATATGAGTTTTATTTTCGTTTTTGTATATGCAACTAATTTCACTGCAAACTAACCACCCTAACATCCTTATGGGGACCTATATGTGTGATCTGGGCCTTAGCATGAGTGTTCCAATGTGAGGATCAGGCTCCACCATTAAAACGAGTCCATGAGTGTTTAAGCTTCATCTTCTTCGTATCCATAGCTAGGAGCTTCAAACCTTAAAACAAATGACATATTTGGATTCAGGACACTCTAATTAGTGGATCTGGGTCACTTGTTTCTATTGCTAACTCGTATTTTTTGCAGGTTCATAGGTTGTTAAAAAACTGGAATTTTAACGTCCAAATAGGGGAGGTTAAAAACCCCCGCTATTTGAAGCTGAAAACCTCACTTCTGGAGGTTGAAGACGACCACGCGTCCAAGCGTGGTTCGTCTGACTTTTCAGCGCGCCAAGGTGGCCCTTCCCTCAAATCTTATTCGCTGGTCAATCCAGCGTGGGCCCCTGCAAAGACTTTGAATCCCCTTGGATTCAGTGTACACCATCATACCATGCACCTACAAATCTGTGCCCTTGGATCAATCTCAAAGCCAATCCAACGCCTCACACATGCAAGCTCACCATGCTCCTTCATTAATTGCCACACCAGATCAGTATCCTTATATTTTTAATTTTATTTTCTATTTTTATTTTAGTTTCTTTGATAAATTAATTAAAAATAGTTAAAAACTTCCAAAAATTCCACAAAAAATATTTTAAACTTCTAAAATAATATATTATTTTATGAAACAAAAATATTTTATTTTTCTTCAAAATTTCAATATTTTTCATAATTAATTAGTATGTATTTGTATATTTGCTTATTAATTATTTTAATTAGTCAAAAAATCATAAAAAAAAATTGTTCTTTGTGTTAAATATTGTTTATATATCATAAACTAATTTTGTACATATTTAGGATAATTTTCTCTTTAAGTTTTAATTATTTGTGTAATTATTTGCATAATTATGTTTTGATTAACTTAAAATATCCAAAAACAAATTTCAAAAATTCCAAAAAAATTAGTTTTGTTCTAAAATCAATTAACAAACATTTTGTACATATTTTTAAACTTATTTGCTAGGTTTAATCATATTTCCATCTTTTCTTTATTTTAAATTAATTAATAATGCATTAATTATATTTAAAATAAATCACAAAAATACAAAAATATCCCTTTTATTTCTTGCAATTTAAAATTCCTAGATAAATGTATAGGATGTCAAATTCATGTAAATAGGCTAGTTTACATTTCCCGCACAATCGATGTAATAGCGTAGATTTACTTTCTGCACTTTACATTTCCGCATTTTAATTTCCAGCACCCATATAAACTGCGTGTATGTCAAAGATAAAACTGAACCGTCAGATCACTAACTTCAAAGATAAATATCTGAATTCAATCACAATCACATTTGCACCTCCTAGGGTAACCCCTTTTCACTCTTTTCAAAATCAAAGTTACATTTCTACTGTTTCGAGTACAAAATCGAACCTTTTGTTTATATCCGACGAATGGATAGATTTTTAAAGGGAACAAGGATAAAGACCTCCTAACTCAGGGTAGACCTCCTAGTTTGCTTGCTCAAAATCAAAACAAACAAAATTCTCATACACTGTTGTTTTTTTAAAACGAATTTTCCAAAAGACAATATTTTGTATACATCCAAACACGGATCATTACAAAATTAACGATCTTTTCAAAACATCTTTCGAAAGATAAACAAGCATTTGTGTATATCCGCACAAGGATCATTACAAATTCTATTTGCAAAGGTATTTCAAAAACACAGGTAAAGCATTCCGAATCAATTGAAAAGTAAAGCAAATGAGCTAAGCAAACTAAAGAGCCCATGGATAACCATGGATACAAAGGGTGCTAACACCTTCCCTTTGTATAACCTACCCCCTTACCCAGAATCTCTCAAAGGTCTTTTTTCTGTTTCTTTTATAAACCTTTCCTTCATTGGATAAAATAAAAGGTCGGTGGCGACTCTGTAAACTTTTTCAAAAGTGACGCGAAAGCGTCCGATCGACAAAAAAGAGTCAGTTCACGTATCCCACCCACGGAGGGGTATGGCCCGAAAGGACGGTCCACAGAACTGGCGACTCTGCTGGGGAATACAAATTCAAAATGTTTTCAAAAGGGGTTACCTTTAGAGTATAGATCATTTCGATGTTTTCAATTGTTTGATCTGATTGCTTTACTTTTCACAGGTTTGCTTGGGTACTTTGCTTGTGTGAAAGATTCTAACCCGAATCTCGAGATACCTTAAGTATATGACAATAGACCAAGGAAACTGTACGGCATGTACCGATACGGTTGATCTGGTAGTCATCGTTAGTGTGATACTTTGGTTTATACTGATGTCCCTTGAAAGCGATCAAGGAGTATATTAGGCTTCCGAAGTGTCATTAACACTAATTTGTCTTAGAACCTTTTAGTTGAACTTGACTTGTGGCCTATTAAGTGGCTAGCTTTGAAATTGATCGAAGCTAGTTATCCTCGAGGAATATTCTTGATCGGCCGTCCGAGCGCCGTATTGAGATGTTACTTCCAAGGATCATAGAACCCAAATCCAATTCTAGGACAGGTTTTAACCAACTCAACTTCAGTGGGGAGGGTATCACCTATCAGCTCCATGCAAGCCTTTAAACCTAAGGCTATTGTTTGATTTGTTTTTGTGTGCCACATGTTTGCATCATAAGCATATCATTTTTGCACCAGACACTTCAAGGATCAAAGAGTTTACCTTTGTTTTTGCAGGTAATGGCTCCCGCCACCAAAGATTACATCCGAATCAACATCTCAACGATACCGTCTGAGCTAAAAGACTTGGTGTCAGAATTCCCCAGGAATGTTCAATTCACTGAAAAGCATGGTCACCTACTCCATTTGGTTACCTCAAAATTTGAAGAAGACATGATACGGGTCCTGTTCCAGTTCTTTGACCCTGAACATCATTGCTTTACCTTTCCTGATTACCAGTTGGTACCCACTTTGGAAGAATTCTCTGAACTAATGGGATTACCTGTTCGAAATCAATTACCTTTCAATGGTTTAGAAAGGATTCCAAAACCTGAAGTCATTGCTGCTGCTTTACATTTGCGGAAATCAGAAATCAAATCCAATTGGGAAACAAAGAGTGGAGTTGAGGGTTTGCTTGCCAAGTTCTTATTGGAAAAGGCTCGACTACTGCTAGAAAACAAAAGTTATCCAGCTTTTGAGGAAGTTATGGCACTTTTAATCTATGGGTTGGTTTTATTCCTGTAGCAACCTGCCTAAAATTTCAGATTTAGAGCCGCCACCTATTCTGAAGGGCGAATAGGAAACCCTACGCAGATGTGAGATTCAGGGTAAGTTATTATAATCAGGTCGAGGGAAGGTGTTAGGCACCCTCAACCCTTTCCTATTGGCTTTGAATCTAAGGCAAAGGTTTGATGGCTAAGAGTATTAAGGTAAGGTTTATGCTAAAGAATTGAATAAGGGGAAAATTGAGATTTTAGGGTGGGGGACTCGCCTTGTTGCCAAGTGCCTACGTACCTCCTTATGGAGGATCAGAGTCAACGTAGTTCGGGGGCAGGGTTGTACGCCTTAGAATTTGACTTTGAAAGGTTTTGAAGTTGTTTTGAAATGCGAATGTTCGAAGGTGTTTTGAATTACCTTATCGTAGTTATGAACATCGCAGAATTGAAGAGATGAATTGCTGTAGTAACATGGTTTAGTGTTTTCAGTATTTTGGGCGTACAACCCTGATTTGATGTGGCACTATTAACCGCAATGATCAATAGATTCGATCACCATAGTTAACAGATTAGTAAAGAATTGCTGGCAATTTTAATCGATTGATTCGATTATCACTTTTAGCAAATTGAAGTATTTTAATTATCATTTTATTAATTTATCGTTACCTTTCATAATCGATAGATTCGATTACAAATAATAACGAATTTTAAAAGGTATGCTAATCATCGTAACCAATAGATTTGGTTAAAACCATTTAGCAAAATATAATTGTTTTCATTTTGATTATTTGATTATTACCCACCGCGATCAATTGATTTAATCGAAGCGAATAAAATTCTACAATAGTCTGGCTAAAACCTAAATTGGTTAGAAAAACCCTAATCCTAATACTTTGGCCGGTGGCCAATGGGATCGGGCAAACCCTAATACACATATAGCCTTTATAGCCTTTATAGGTTTTTAATGACTTTTATGATTAAAATAATTAAATAAATTAAATCGACAAAAATCGAGATAATCGGGAACTAATATTCTAATCCTAATCCTATTTTAGAAAAAAAAAGAAAGATTTAAATTATAAACATATACATAATTACACAATTATAATTGTAAAAAAAATAATATGTAAATAATATATAAACAAGTAATAACAGAAACCTGGGCATTGATCCTATGTAGCATGCCTGGGAGACTCCATGATACACCCTCAGCCCATGGTGCGTTGGATTATCTCTAGCTGAGATCTGATGGCTGCGGTGGGGAGGGCGTATGGTGGCCTTGAATTGGCTGTGCGTACCGAATCCTGTGGAGACCAATGTTTCAAAAATAAATAGATGAGTGATCCCCGCCAGGGATCGAACCCATGTTAGCATGGCATTTTGCATATTGGACCTTCCACTAGACCAGTCGCTCTTCGCTGATTAAAACATGAACGCAAAACTTAATATATTAAACAAACCGGACTCAGAAATTCAACCCAATTTTGCGCGCCCGTATGCTTCTTCTTCCTCTTCGTTTTTTTCTGGAAAATATACAGACTTATGCCTACGGTTTTATTTGCCGTAGCTAGAGCTCCGGCGACCTATAAATGACACAATACGCAAAGAAAATCCCACGTAATGCAATGATTCAACTCGGTTTAATCCCCTGAACACAACGGTGACACTTATTTGTTTTAATTCTTCCTGCATCAAAAGCCCCTAAAACAAGAACCCTAGCTATCAACAATGGTGGATTGTCATATATGTGCGTAAACAACGAATTAACAACCCAGAAACGATCTAAACACCTTACCAATCAATAATATGAAATCAAAAAGCATTTATTCATGACGAATCTAAGCAAACGAGTATGGTTTTTGTTTAAGCAAACCGTGGTCAATTCGGTACGATTCTGGACGCTTTGGCTTTGGAAAACGAACGAGAATTGCTCTGTTATGCACTAGGGATGTATTCCAATCATTAAGGCTCTTTGAATTGGCCGCTAACCTTTAATTCGATTTTCTCTTTTTTCTTGATATTTTGAACTCGGTTTTGGCCCCTCCTTGGCTCAGATTTTCGCCCTCCTCCTCTTTTGATCATTAGGATTTCCATATATATGTGATAGCAACATTAGGTCAAACAAATTCCATCAAATCTTCATATTTTTGGAGATTATGATTTAATTGAATTATGATTATGAAACTTTCCAAACTTGGCTAAAACTTGGTCTTTTTTCCCTCAATCTCCCTGTCACGAATTTGATATCAAAAATTGATATATTTGATGACTGATTATGATTAAAAGTTAATACCAAATCATCTCTTTCATATTTCCTTGATTTATGTGATTTAAACTATATTTTTGATAAATAAAAATTCACCAAAAATATAATAAAAGTCAAATGATTGTGGGCTTGAGTTTGGGGCTTCTTAATACTCTTATAAGCAAGTTTGGGTCATAAAGGAATAGGCCCATTTGAAAAAATTCCAAGATTTCATAGTATCTTGCTTCATACATTTTTCTCAAAATTATTCAACTTTATCAAGCTATAATTCCCTCAACCTTTATCGTATGGAGGCGCTCTAGGACTTTATGGAAAGCTCAAAGAGTCCTCTAAAAGACCTTTTTGGTTTCATCTCAATTGAATCTTCCACGCTCAAGTTATGAGCTTTGACCCAAAAGGTGTTTTTGTTGACTTTTAAGAGGGACCTGTAATGTTTTCGTCCATATCTCCCAAATGGTGTATTTCTTGATTCCGGGCCCAACATCAAAGTTGTAGAGGATGAAATTTCCTTGAGAATAGGCTTTGGTTGGGGAATTTTTGATGTTCCATGTGAAAGTTATGCCCAGTCAAAGTTGGGTTGACTTTCTCCTAAGAAACCCTAATTTGAACCTTTTTGTATTTGTTCATCTCCGAGTTTCTATTAATGGATCATGATCAACCTTTGATCAAATGATGGATATAACCCCACATACTCGATGTTGACCAAAAATCTTGAAGTTTGACTGTATTTTGACTATAGTTGACTTTTAGGTCAACACAGTCGATTATTAGTCATCTGAGCCATTGAGTGGGAAATCCTTGGGATTAAAGCTTAATAATTGTCATGGAGATGCATTGAGACATATGATACATCTTGAGATCCATTTGAGGCTTTAGAAATTCAAAATCCTTTGATAAAGTGCAAACCCTAGCTTTGAGAGACCCTTGATTAGGATAGTGTTGTTTTGAACAGTCCCTTGAACTTTGAGCCATTGAAGACGCATAGAGGGACCTTTGATTGAATATAGGAGGGCAAATTTTGGGGTATGACAGCTGCCCCTGTTCAATCTTCTTAAACCTGAAGAGTCGGATAGGCACGTCTGCCTATCGTGATCTAAAGGTGGAAGATGATTGGACACTGAGAATGCCCCGAAATTTGCACTTGCTGGGAAGGATGTTCTGCGGGAGATAGGCTTACAGATGCCATCCAGGGTAAATACCCCTCTCTTTTTCTTTGAATGTGACGCAGATGCTTTTTTTTGGAAGGAACCACGTGTTATGGTTGAAGCATGGTCTGAAAAGGCAATCTTAATTTTATGCAATGTTATGATGCATGTAATGTATGATGCAGTAAGCTTCTCAAAAATAAATGAGAGTAATGTATGTATATGCATTATGTATGAATGAGGTATGTTAATTAAATGATGCATGATTGTCAGTATGTTAGTTGAAGTTAGTAACTTTGGAAAAGAAAAATAGAACCTTGTTTGTTATTGAAGAAGATCACTGTCGAGGGACTAACGTGATAAACCCAATTGAAGAACTGTTTGAGAAACCTTGTGATTAGGGAAAATAAATCCCTATTTGCAAAGAGACGTAGCTTTATATCACTGCCAGGGGACTAACGTGATATTAATCAGCGAGATGATTTGAAGGAGATCACTGCCAAGGGACTAACGTGATGAATGCTATGTAGAAGATAATTAACTTGTTGTAGTGCTGAAGGGTTTGCAGTTTGTAGGTAACCCACTTACTATAGTTCTAGTAAGTCGTCGCGGTTGGTATACCCATTCGCTATCGTAGTTCGAGTAAGTCTGTCGCAGATGGTGTGGCCCACTTACCATAGCTCTGGTAAGTCGTCGCGGTCAGTCACACCTACTTACTATCGTAGTTGGAGTAAGCTTATCGTAGATGGTAGGGCCCACTTACTATAGTTCTAGTAAGTCGTCGCGGTCGGCCGTACCTGCTTACTATCGTAGTTTCAGCAAGTTTATCGTAGATGGTGTGGCCCACTTACTATAGCTCTAGTAAGTCGTCGCAGTTAGCCATACCCCCTTGCTATCGTAGTTTGAGTAAGCTTATCGTAGATGGTATGACCCACTTACTATAGTTCTAGTAAGTCGTCGCAGTTAGCCATACCTGCTTACTATCGTAGTTGGAGCGAGTTTATCGTAGATGGTAAGGTCCACTTACTATTCAGTAAGTCGTCGCGGTTGACCGTACCTACTCACTATCGTAGTTTCAGCAAGTTTATCGCAGATGGTGTGGCCCACTTACCAGCTCTAGTAAGTCGTCGCAGTTAGCCATACCTACTTGCTATCGTAGTTTTGATTAATCCCCAAAAGGATCGCTTGATATAGCTCTAGCAAGCTCACATGCACCCATGGGATCCACTTGCCTCGGTTTGGACAAATTTACCTGTATAGAAGAATGTTTGCCTGTATGAAAAAGATTCACTTGTTTGGAAACTCACGACTCAAGGGTCGGAGAAAATACATTTATCACAACATGAGGGTTGGAAACTGGGCTGGTGTAACAGTCAAACGGTAACTGACTACGAGATGGGAACTGGATTTTGACGTAACAGTCAGACGGGAACTGACTACCAGACGGGAACTGGGTACCAGACGGGAACTGGATTAATTGTAACAGTCAGACGGGAACTGACTTTGTAACGATTTGCCAGGACGAGAACTGGACTTTGTAAGGATTTGGATGCGCTAGATGATATGCATATGCTAGTGCGTATGTATGTATGCTGCTGCATGAAATGAACAACAAGATTGTTATCATCGGTAAGGTTACCGGGAAGCATCAACCAGGTGATTGGAGAGAATACCTCAATAAGGTTACTGGCATCGGTAAGGTTACCGGAAAACATCAATCGGGTGATTGGAAAATAAATCTCAGTAAGGTTACCGGCATCGGTAAGGTTACCGGAAAACAGCTGGACAATGTAGCTTAGCACCAGAGTTTTGAATTGGATGTTTGGATGTATGGGATAATGCGTATGCTCATGCATATGTTGATTGATGTAATGAGTGGGAACGAAATAATGTCTTTTATAAGACTACTTGAAAAAGGCTTCTGGAATGGATATGAGAATTTGTCTTAAAGAAGACTACCTGAAGAGGTTTTTAGAAAGGATAAAATTTTGTCTTAAAGAAGACTACCTGAAAAGGGTTTTTTTTTTTTTAACGAAGGATAAGGGATGTCTTGAAGAAGACCGTCTGGAAAGGTTGAAAGGTGTCAAAAAGGACTACCTAAAAAGGTTTTTGGAAAGGGCAAACGAATGTCTTAGAAAAGACTACCTAGGAAAGTTCTTAGAAAAGAATGTCTTAAAGAAAACTACCTAAAAAGGTTTGTAGGATGTCTTAAAGAAGACTACCTAAAAAGGTTCTTGGAAATGGAATGTCTTAAAGAAGACTACCTAAAAAGGTTTGTAGAATGTCTTAAAGAAGACTACCTAAAAAGGTTCTTGGAAATGGAATGTCTTAAAGAAGACTACCTAAAAAGGTTTGTAGAATGTCTTAAAGAAGACTATTTAGAAAAGTTCTTAGAATGTCTTAAAGAAGACTACCTAAAAAGGTTCTTGGAAACGACGATGATTGTCTTAGAGAAGACTACCTAGAAAGGTTTAAAGAAAAAGAATGTCTTAGAGAAGACCACCTAAAAAGGTTCTTGGAAATGATGACAATTTATCTTAAATAAGACTGCCTGAAGTGGTTCCTAGAAAGGATGATGAATGTCTTAGAAAAGACTACCTGAAAAGGTTCCTAAAAAGGATCGTAGGATTTGTCTTAAAGAAGACTACCTATAAAAGGTGTGGTGTAATGTATCTGCCAATGTATGCAACGCATGACTTATATGTATTTGCATGAAGCTTCAATGATAGGTTGTTGATAACCAAAGCGTGTATATTTGATAATGTTGTAAGGTTGTTGGATGCTAGCGCGATTTCTCAACACCTATTTCTTGAACTTTGTAGATCGTAGTTAGGAGAGAGATTGATTCAAGGTTGTAAAGCATGAAGGCGCCTTTTCTTTTTGTTGTGCGTCTTATGGACTTGATATCCATTGCCCCAATATTTTTGTGGAAAAAAAAAAAAATGCTTACGAGGGAAGTGCCCCAGCAAATAGCTTTGTCATATGCTTCGATGTTTAGATTGAAGGGTGTGCCCCTAATCTCCAGGTCATGGAAGGTTATCCATAGTGTTCTATCCTTTGAATTTGAATTCTTCCCATGTTTGACATGCCCCTGTTTGAGATTGCTTCGAGATGTGCCCCGAGTCGATTGAACCTTAGGAAAAGTGCCCCTAGTGAATAGGATGTTTGATTGCATGCCCCTGTGATCTTTGAAATTTTTGCCCCTGTTTAGGAGAACCCTCTAGATGTGGTTCCCCCGACTCCAAGGTCTTTATTAGAAATGATCACCTTTGATTAAACCAATTTCGAGATTTCCTCAATGCTAAGTGTATACTCGTAAATGACGTTGTACCCTTCGAGAAGTAACTCCAGTGCGATGCGTATGCAAGTTTTGAAATCGAAGTCCGTTATGAATTAGGACTGGATTGTTTTGAAAAGAATGCTTGAAGAAGCATATTGGTTAGAAATAGTTTTAACAAACATAGGAGTCAGTATAACAAATCTTGCTTAATATGCTTTCATAGTTAACCTTGCCTCAATTAGGACTTTTAACTGTTGTAACTTGGCCTGGTTCATGTTTTAAGAAACAATGGATATAAGGCTCAAAATTTTATTTATCCCACCCCTTTCTCCTTGATGTTCTCCAGATCCTAAAAATTCGCCTAATCCAATGGATGTGCTTTGTTTGCAAGAGAATCGTTTCAGTTTCGATGTTGAGCAGAAGCCTTAGTAGAGATCCAAACTTTGATGATATATGTTGTAAAGATCCAAGCATTGATGTGAAGTTTTGATGGTTTAGCAGTCACAAGATTATCCTTTGTATTTCGCCTTTGTTTTTATCCCTTATTTTTGCATGAGCTAATTCTTTTGAATTTGACCCATCGGGATGCCCCAATTTTGCCTAAGTCTTTTTGTTTCCTTTTATGGAATTTTCATTTTGACTTAGCGGGCGTTTTTTATTCTTGAAAGCTCCTTTTGAGATTGATTCTTGGATATTGCATGTTGTGACTGCTATGTTGATTTTGATTTGTAAGCTTCGCCTTTGATACTTCCTCGATCTTGAATGATATAATGAGGAAGAAGGTGTTGTAAATGTTACCTCCATTGCTTCCTCAATCTTGGATGAATGCGAGGAAGAAGATATGCTTGAACCTTATGCTTGGATTGACTGATTCTCTTGGCAACCAAAATACATCATTGAATTAGTTGACATCTACCCTGCCCCTGGTTAAAATCAAGGTTCTTTTGAAAAGTAGAAACAAACTCCAACTCCTGGCTCGAGGGGTAACGAGGGATTAACATCCTTATATCTCCACTGTTTGGGAATTGAAGCAATGCCTGTACATCCTCGACTCGGTCTTACCTTGAAAGCATATGTTTAGCTGGACTTAGTTATTTGTAATCGTCATTCTCCCTCAAGTTTGTTAATACTCTTAGATTTGAAATTGAAAATAGAATAGAAGCGTGTGAGTGGAAAGTCGTAGTAGTGAGCGAATGAAGCGAATGAATTGATTTCAAAACATGCATGAATATTTTATTGAATTACTATTCGAAAGGTAAAACGTTTTATATCAAATAGCATTTTGTGAACCTAGAAATTACAACTTGAAATGGTAAAACCTATTGATCCTAAGGGCAATCTCCTTTGTGAGTTCATTGGACTTGTTTCACTCCTTAATTCGTGGACTTGTAGAAGTGAAGGGTAATCTCGAATTCTCCTTGGGCACGTCAAACCTGTCGAGAATAAATTGTTAGCGGTGGGTTTTCGTCGTATCGGAACTTCATGAGTTTCCTTCGACTGAACCTCTTTTGCCTTTTTTTTTTTTTTAAAGGATAGTATCACCATTTGCAACCTCCAGAGTTTGTAGATGGATAAAGGAAATTTAGGACCCTTTTGCCCCTTCGTGGGGAGTTAACATATGTCGCATTCCCTCCATCGTAGTTAAGCATCTTCGTTCAGGGTGTTGCCCAAGTTGGACTGACCCTTGCCCCAGGTTATCGTAGAGCATCCTTGAAAGTTTGATATGTTCTAAGATGAACCCCTTATGACTAGATACATCTTGAGTGTATCTATGAGGGAACTCTTTGTTGAACTGATCCTTGCTCGATGATAACCTTTATTGTATTCATAATTCTGTTATGACAAGGCATGGACATGCGGTTGGCATGGTGACAGACATCCTCTTTTTTCTTAGTAAGACTAAGGTCATTCTCAATTTATCCTCCTTTCTCCATAGTCTACGATCCTTTGATTTTTTTTTGCGAGTCTCAGGAAATCGGCTAGCGCGGTAAGTGTGGATGCGGGTGAAGATGCAAATGTAAATGTAGATGCAAATGTATGTCAATGCAAATGCATGCGTATGCGAGAGACTCCTTGTATTATAACTCCATGTATGCAATGCAGACGTGTAACATATGATCCTAGGGATAGCCTTAGAGGCGACATTAGACCCTCTTGGAATTTTTGCAGGATAAATGTTATGACACGCTAAGGGAAATCCCTTGGATTCGAGAGTATGCAGAAGGTAGCGGCTAGTGACCGTTCAAGACAGTCACTAAATCTCATGACCATCGAGAGGCCAATCAACGTGTACCAATGAATTTGTCCCTCGTGGGAAGGTTCTCTATGCGGAACACAATCTATCTAAGGACGATATGGACGAAGAGAAATCCCTACAGGCTAGGGATGTGATGTGTAAATGGATATCCAAACCCTACAAGTTAGAGGGTGCGCGAGAATAAGCATGGAGTGACCGTTCAGGACAGTCACCAGATCTCATAGCCATTGAGAGGCCAATCGAACGCATGCTAGTGAAGTTGTCCTTCGGGGAAGGACGCGTCGTTGTGAAAACACACAGGTGTGAAAGAAAATCCCTATAGGCTAGGGAGTGCGTAGGAGTAAGCACGGGGTGACCGTTCAAGACAGTCACTAAATCGCATGGCCATCGAGAGGCCAATTGACGTGTGTTAATGGAAATGTCCTTCGGGGAAGGACACGCAGTTGTAGATACAAGGATATAAAAGTAAAATCCCTACAGGTTAGGGAGTGCGTAGATGCGGGCGCGGAGTGACTGTTCATGACAGTCACTTAGTCTCATGGCTATCGAGAAGCCAATCGACGTGCGTAAGCGAAGATGTCCTTCGTGGGAAGGACACGTATTTGCAAGAATACGAGGATATAAAATAAAATCCCTACAGGCTAAGGGATGCATAGATGGTGATGTTCTTCGTGGGAAAGACATGATCTTTAGAAATTAGAGTCCCTACAGGCTAGGGACCACGTGGGGATACCTACAAAATTGAAACACATGGATATTCGAAGTATATAAATTGCAAACATATGAAGAGAACAGCAGCACAAAAGTCCTAGGTTCATAGGTTCGACGTAGCGGCTCTAGGGAGCCTACCCTTTTTTTTTTTTGGGAGTGTTCTAGAAGGTCTCATGGGGTCGTTCGTAGCCTCCGAGACTTTTTCGTCTCTTCGGATTTTGGAACAACTCATTTTATCCATGAGGTTCGAATTTTTGGGGTAGGTTCCCGGAGAGATCAGCTAAGTATCCAGTCCAGCCCTCCACAAAGTCAAGCTTCGTTTCGGACCTTTCCAAATACCTAACCCACTCCGAGTGGAGTTATCAGTGAGACTCGTAAGGCGATTCATGTCCCCTTTTGGTCTCAAAGTTAACTCCCACACTTAGGTTTAACAACAATTTTATATATCCTAAAAGATGCAATAGACATAAAAATATTCATTTAAATAAATATTTAATTAAATTGCTATAAATGAATGAACCTTAAGATAGGTAAATAAATAAATAAATTTAAATTTAAATATTTAAAAACTAACCTCGAAATCCAGCCGCTTATAGTTTAGACAATGTATTAAAGCAGCAAATATTTAAAAATATATATTCACAAATAAATGAATAACAAAAAATTAAAAAATAGATATTTACAAAAATAAATAAACCCTAATTTTTGGCGTATTAGTCAAACCCTAAAATTTCGCCAAGAACCTAAACCATTTGCCACAAACCTAAACCTAAACCCTCTCAAGCCTTAGGAGCATAGTAATTCACCGTTAAGTGTATCCCCAGCAGAGTCGCCAGCTGTAGCAACCTGCCTAAAAATTTAGATTTAGAGCCGCCACCTATTCTGAAGGGCGAATAGGAAACCCTACGCAGATGTGAGATTCAGGGTAAGTTATTATAATCAGGTCGAGGGAAGGTGTTAGGCACCCTCAACCCTTTCCTATTGGCTTTGAATCTAAGGCAAAGGTTTGATGGCTAAGAGTATTAAGGTAAGGTTTATGCTAAAGAATTGAATAAGGGGAAAATTGAGATTTTAGGGTGGGGGACTCGCCTTGTTGCCAAGTGCCTACGTACCTCCTTATGGAGGATCAGAGTCAACGTAGTTCGGGGGCAGGGTTGTACGCCTTAGAATTTGACTTTGAAAGGTTTTGAAGTTGTTTTGAAATGCGAATGTTCGAAGGTGTTTTGAATTACCTTATCGTAGTTATGAACATCGCAGAATTGAAGAGATGAATTGCTGTAGTAACATGGTTTAGTGTTTTCAGTATTTTGGGCGTACAACCCTGATTTGATGTGGCACTATTAACCGCAATGATCAATAGATTCGATCACCATAGTTAACAGATTAGTAAAGAATTGCTGGCAATTTTAATCGATTGATTCGATTATCACTTTTAGCAAATTGAAGTATTTTAATTATCATTTTATTAATTTATCGTTACCTTTCATAATCGATAGATTCGATTACAAATAATAACGAATTTTAAAAGGTATGCTAATCATCGTAACCAATAGATTTGGTTAAAACCATTTAGCAAAATATAATTGTTTTCATTTTGATTATTTGATTATTACCCACCGCGATCAATTGATTTAATCGAAGCGAATAAAATTCTACAATAGTCTGGCTAAAACCTAAATTGGTTAGAAAAACCCTAATCCTAATACTTTGGCCGGTGGCCAATGGGATCGGGCAAACCCTAATACACATATAGCCTTTATAGCCTTTATAGGTTTTTAATGACTTTTATGATTAAAATAATTAAATAAATTAAATCGACAAAAATCGAGATAATCGGGAACTAATATTCTAATCCTAATCCTATTTTAGAAAAAAAAAGAAAGATTTAAATTATAAACATATACATAATTACACAATTATAATTGTAAAAAAAATAATATGTAAATAATATATAAACAAGTAATAACAGAAACCTGGGCATTGATCCTATGTAGCATGCCTGGGAGACTCCATGATACACCCTCAGCCCATGGTGCGTTGGATTATCTCTAGCTGAGATCTGATGGCTGCGGTGGGGAGGGCGTATGGTGGCCTTGAATTGGCTGTGCGTACCGAATCCTGTGGAGACCAATGTTTCAAAAATAAATAGATGAGTGATCCCCGCCAGGGATCGAACCCATGTTAGCATGGCATTTTGCATATTGGACCTTCCACTAGACCAGTCGCTCTTCGCTGATTAAAACATGAACGCAAAACTTAATATATTAAACAAACCGGACTCAGAAATTCAACCCAATTTTGCGCGCCCGTATGCTTCTTCTTCCTCTTCGTTTTTTTCTGGAAAATATACAGACTTATGCCTACGGTTTTATTTGCCGTAGCTAGAGCTCCGGCGACCTATAAATGACACAATACGCAAAGAAAATCCCACGTAATGCAATGATTCAACTCGGTTTAATCCCCTGAACACAACGGTGACACTTATTTGTTTTAATTCTTCCTGCATCAAAAGCCCCTAAAACAAGAACCCTAGCTATCAACAATGGTGGATTGTCATATATGTGCGTAAACAACGAATTAACAACCCAGAAACGATCTAAACACCTTACCAATCAATAATATGAAATCAAAAAGCATTTATTCATGACGAATCTAAGCAAACGAGTATGGTTTTTGTTTAAGCAAACCGTGGTCAATTCGGTACGATTCTGGACGCTTTGGCTTTGGAAAACGAACGAGAATTGCTCTGTTATGCACTAGGGATGTATTCCAATCATTAAGGCTCTTTGAATTGGCCGCTAACCTTTAATTCGATTTTCTCTTTTTTCTTGATATTTTGAACTCGGTTTTGGCCCCTCCTTGGCTCAGATTTTCGCCCTCCTCCTCTTTTGATCATTAGGATTTCCATATATATGTGATAGCAACATTAGGTCAAACAAATTCCATCAAATCTTCATATTTTTGGAGATTATGATTTAATTGAATTATGATTATGAAACTTTCCAAACTTGGCTAAAACTTGGTCTTTTTTCCCTCAATCTCCCTGTCACGAATTTGATATCAAAAATTGATATATTTGATGACTGATTATGATTAAAAGTTAATACCAAATCATCTCTTTCATATTTCCTTGATTTATGTGATTTAAACTATATTTTTGATAAATAAAAATTCACCAAAAATATAATAAAAGTCAAATGATTGTGGGCTTGAGTTTGGGGCTTCTTAATACTCTTATAAGCAAGTTTGGGTCATAAAGGAATAGGCCCATTTGAAAAAATTCCAAGATTTCATAGTATCTTGCTTCATACATTTTTCTCAAAATTACTCAACTTTATCAAGCTATAATTCCCTCAACCTTTATCGTATGGAGGCGCTCTAGGACTTTATGGAAAGCTCAAAGAGTCCTCTAAAAGACCTTTTTGGTTTCATCTCAATTGAATCTTCCACGCTCAAGTTATGAGCTTTGACCCAAAAGGTGTTTTTGTTGACTTTTAAGAGGGACCTGTAATGTTTTCGTCCATATCTCCCAAATGGTGTATTTCTTGATTCCGGGCCCAACATCAAAGTTGTAGAGGATGAAATTTCCTTGAGAATAGGCTTTGGTTGGGGAATTTTTGATGTTCCATGTGAAAGTTATGCCCAGTCAAAGTTGGGTTGACTTTCTCCTAAGAAACCCTAATTTGAACCTTTTTGTATTTGTTCATCTCCGAGTTTCTATTAATGGATCATGATCAACCTTTGATCAAATGATGGATATAACCCCACATACTCGATGTTGACCAAAAATCTTGAAGTTTGACTGTATTTTGACTATAGTTGACTTTTAGGTCAACACAGTCGATTATTAGTCATCTGAGCCATTGAGTGGGAAATCCTTGGGATTAAAGCTTAATAATTGTCATGGAGATGCATTGAGACATATGATACATCTTGAGATCCATTTGAGGCTTTAGAAATTCAAAATCCTTTGATAAAGTGCAAACCCTAGCTTTGAGAGACCCTTGATTAGGATAGTGTTGTTTTGAACAGTCCCTTGAACTTTGAGCCATTGAAGACGCATAGAGGGACCTTTGATTGAATATAGGAGGGCAAATTTTGGGGTATGACAATTCCCAAATCCCGACCAGTTCATAAGTGTACACATCATCAACCTTTTCCTAATTCGCAACCCGGTACCAACATTGCTGGGAGACATCCTACACTCTCTACACACTCGTACCATGAAGAAACGAGGAACTCTCATGTGCTGTATACCACTACTGGCTAGGTGGTTTACATTTCATCTTCCCCGATCAGTGTTGAGAAATGAACAAAGAATGCAATGGTCTCACAGGATTATGTCTTTGTCTCATTCAGATATCCGGTGGAACAACTTCTTTCAAAGAGACATTACTATCATTGATCATTGTGGAGAGTACCCTAATGTGCCACTCCTTGGCATCAAAGGAGGCATCACTTACAATCCCTTTTTTAGCTCTACGCCAATTCGGATATGCAAGGAGCAACGGTCCTCATGACATGATTATCCATGGCATTGTGTTTGATTACGAGAATGATTCTCATAGACACCGACGAAGGTTCATACATGCATGGGGCAGTGTCTATAGAATAGAAAGCAATACTCTGGGGCAATGGAATTCTATTCCTATGGAACCCTACCTCAGATGGGTCCGCACTCATGCTCAGAAACTCCTTATGCCATATCCTGCTGTTCTACCTGTGACTATTGAGCCAGAGGTCGAAGGATACGAACCTCAAGTTACTTTACACCCGGACATGCCAACTGACCTAGAAGAGTTGCAAAAATCTTGGGTTCAACTCAAAGAGGAAAGAGACACCTTCAAATCATACTGTCAAGACTATGAGAGAAGGATATTGGAGCTCACCGGACAGCTTCAAGAAGAGCAACAGATCAACACATTCCTGGGGGCAAAGAGAAAGCGTCCACGGGAGACCTGAAGGATCATTCCATTTTATTTCTGTCTTGTAAGCCCAAATGAGGCAAATAAAAAAGAAGCAAAAAAAAAAAGAAGCAGAAAAAGAAAAAAGAAATAAATTGATTAACTAACGTTTGTTTCTTCTTTAACAAATCTAAACTCTAAGATCCTTGAAAAAATTGCACACACATTTCACTTCATGCATTGCATATACATTTCATACATTGCATTCATATACATTGCATTTGCATTTCATACATTGCATACACATGGCATCCAGTCATACACATTTCATAACAGGTTCACATGACGGATTTCTCATCTTCTCGCTGTTTATTTCAGTCAGAAGAGATGGAATCCGAGGCAAGTATCAAGAATCTCGAAGCACAGAATGCCCAAGTTCAAGTGGCAATTCTGGAACTGGCAAAGGGGCAGCAAGAACTGAAAGCCCTGATAATCAAGAAGAAAAAGAAGCCTAAAGGATCTGTAGGTGTGAGTCACCTGAGAAGAAAGATCAAAATTCCAGTCAAAAAGTTCACAAAGCCACCGATCCCTGAAACAGTCGGTGATGATGAACAAGAAGACAATCAAAGCAACCAGGGTTCTGCTAAACCCTCTCTCTCTTCAAATGAAGGAGATGATCACTCTGGGGACGAACCTGATGATGAAAAATACCAACAGCTGGAAGATCGTATGAAAGCTATGGAGATACAAAAAATACCTGGCTTAGATTTCAATGATCTGGGGCTCATCTCGGATGTTGTTATCCCTCCAAAATTCAAAGTTCCTGTCTTTGCAAAATATGATGGAGTTTCTTGCCCGAAACTACATCTGAGATCCTATGTGAGGAAGATACAACCTCATACAACGGATAACAAATTGTGGATTCACTTCTTCCAAGAAAGTCTGTCGGGTACACAACTCGAGTGGTACTACCAGCTGGAAAATACCAAGGTTCATACTTGGGAAGAATTAGCTGCTGCTTTTTACAAACAGTACCAATACAATGCTGATCTTGCGCCAACCCGTACTCAACTAAGGGGCATGTCTATGGGACCAAAAGAAAGTTTTAAAGGATATGCACAAAAGTGGAGAGATATGGCTGGAAGGGTTCGACCACCCTTATCTGATCGCGAACTAGTTGACATGTTCATGGGCACTTTAACTGGCCCTTTCTATAGCCATTTGCTGGGAAGTTCATCATCAGGTTTCACTGACCTGATACTGACCGGAGAACGTGTCGAAAGTGGCATTCAAAATGGAAAAATTCAAATAGGTTCCACCTCTGGTACTACAAAAAGGCCCATCAGTGGGAGAAATGAGGTCAATGCAACTCAAATTCAAAAAAGTCGCAAAAGTGAGCAGCATCAATCTGTAGGGGCAGTTCTGATCTCCGCATCTGCGCCTCAAAAAGATCAACAGCCAAAATATACGCATCGACCAGATGCACCAAGAAGAAATTTCACCAAAATCAACATGCCAATTTCTCAGGCATTGCAGCACTTGCTAAAAGCAGATCTGATCACCTTAAGAGGTCCTCCAAGGAATGTCAACACTTCCTCTCTGAATTATCGCCCTGATGCGACATGTGCCTATCACTCAAACTGTCCAGGACATGACGCAGATCACTGCTGGGCCCTGAAAAATAAAATACAAGATATGATAGATGCTGGTGAAATTGAGTTCGATCCTCCAGAAACTCCAAATGTCATCACAGCACCTATGCCAAAGCATGACAAAACTGTCAACGCTATCCTGGACACTGTTTACATCTATGATGTGAACGAATTATCAACTCCACTCTGCGAAGTCAAAAGAAAGCTAATCCGAGCTGGTTACTTTCCAGGGTGTGACCCCGACTGCTTTTATTGCTCACGCCAACCCAATGGTTGTGAAAATCTAAAGATGGGAATTCAAAAACACATGGATCGCCGTATCATTATGTTTGAGAGGCTCCCTTCTATGGACATGTTGGGCAAAGTCTTTGCCAACGGGATAAGAATGGAAGACGTCTCAGTGATCTCCAGCTTACCATTCAAAATCTCTACCAAGGCTCCATTCAAACTTTCTGCTACACTCAAAGTGGCATCAGTAGTCATTGCTAGACCAACTCCATTTCCATACTCCTCAGACAAAGCTGTCCCATGGGGATATGACACTAATGTTTACATTCATGGAGTTAAGCAGGATCCCTCGACTAAAGAGGACGCAACACTAACTACTTCAGCTGTAAGTAACATTGCAGGCACTAGCAAGATCACGAGAAGTGGAAGAATCTTTTCACCAGAAATTTCTCCAAATATTGCTGCTAGTCCAATCCAGGTTCCAATTCCTATTCCAGATATCAACACTCGAGGCAAAGAGCCACTGATCGAACCAGTTCAAAATCCGGTAGAGATCACTGCTGAGGATCCATCAAAGCAAGAGATGGACGAAATATTGAAAATCATCTGCAAAAGTGATTACAATATTGTCGAACAACTGGGGCATACTGCTTCAAAAATCTCAATGTTATCTCTGCTAAAATATTCAGAAGCTCATGCTAAAGCTCTAATGAAGTTCCTTCAAGCTGCGCATGTGCCTCAAGAAATCCCAATCGACCAATTTGAGAATTGTGTCGCCAGTCTTACAGTGCCCAATGGTCTTGGTTTCTCTGATGTGGATCTAACTCCTGCTGGAAGAAATCACAACAAGGCCCTGCACATCTCTATCGAATGCAACGACACCACTCTGTCTCATGTGCTAATAGACAATGGTTCCTCTCTAAACGTGTTACCAAAGGTAATACTGGAAAAACTTGACTTCAAAGGAGTTGTGCTACAACCAAGTGATGTGGTTGTAAGAGCCTTCGATGGGTCAACAAGAACGGTGTACGGAGAAGTTAAGCTCCCAATCAGAGTGGGCTCTCAAACTTTCGATGTTATCTTTTCCGTAATAGACGTTCTTCCAACATACTCCTGTTTACTAGGACGCCCTTGGATACATGGGGCAAACGCTGTAACTTCTACCCTGCATCAGAAGTTAAAATACCCAGTAAAAGGAAAGGTTGTCACAGTCTATGGCGAAGAAGAATATATGGTCAGTCACTTGAGCAACGACAAGTATGTTGAGATGGAGGGCGAATCCATCGAAACTCCGTATCAAGCTTTTGAGGTTGTATCTCCAGATATCTCTACCACCAAGCATATTCCTGCTACTCCAGCTACAACTATGGCTTCTCTCAAAGATGCCAAAGCCATGATTGAACAGGGTGATCGCACAGTATGGGGACAACTCCCTGATATACCCTACAAGTCCGACAAGCTAGGTCTGGGCTATAATGGTGAAAATCAAAAGAATGATCAAAATCCTCGCTCTGAAGGGTTAATATCACACTTCGCCAGCCAAGAAGTAAACGCCATTGATGATGAAGGGACATACTTGAACCACATCATTCAGCCATATCCAGACGAAATTCCACCCATTACCATGGGAATGTGGGATGCTGTGGGAGAACCAAACGGCGGGTATAATTATCAGTATGCCGAACCTCAGAATTCTTATATTGCTATGGAGGACCTTACCCCGACTGGATGGGGTGATCAAATTGGAAATGATCAAATTTTCACAAGTCCTGTCACTGAGCAATATCAAAATCCACCCAAAGAAGTATGGGACACGCTAGGAGAACCCAGCGGCAAATATGACTATATGGTGAAATATTCCGCTCCTCCGAGCTCACAAATTGCCATGGAGGACATTGTCCCGACTGGATGGGACGAACAGTACGACGACAACTTCGCTCTTGAAGAAGCCAGGAAGATGCCAAACAACGAAGGTTATTTTCTGTCACAGTACACTCCTTATCAGGATGCACAAGTCTCTATTCAAAACATCATTCCTACTGCATGGGACGGCCGTATCGAGCATCTCGCTCAGCCAATAGAGGGACCTCCACCTGGATTCTCATATCCAACAAATCATCCAACTTATCCTGAGGAATTACCTACGCATTTTCCCACTAGCGGAATCAATGCTACGGAAGACGAAAAGAACAACTACAACTGGAACAGCTGGGTGCTCCCTGCTAACAACGGTGGATTGAACAACTGGAAAGCAGAGGATGTGATCTCCTTTGATCAGGAGTAAATGCCATTTCCTGTTTTCTTTGTGTATATTGTGCAAAGATAAAAGTGGTTCCTGAACAATCGAACCATGAGCTTGAAAGCCGTGTGCCTTAGCACAACGGTCCTTCTATAAAAAGGGTTTGTCATATCATGATTATGTGCATTCAATAAAATCATGGGATGCTTGCATGTTCAAAATTTTGTGATCCTTTTTCTTTCTTTATTCGCTTTCAAATAGCTATGTTTTTCTCTTCATACACACTCACATATCTACCATGCAGATTCACATACACGCTGGATCCAGTCAATAACGACTCTGCTATTGCCCGTCATGACTTTGAAAATCCGATCTACCAAACTGAGGACGAAAGTGAGGAAGATTGTGAAGTGCCAAGAGAAATTGCAAGACTTCTAGAACAAGAAGAAAAAGCCATACAGCCTCATGAGGAGCCGATTGAGGTCATCAACTTGGGCAGTGACGAAGAAAAGAAAGAGGTCAGAATTGGGGCTGACTTAGAAAACAGTGTCAAGCAAAGACTGATTCAATTGTTGCAAGACTACGCCGAGATATTCGCCTGGTCTTATCAAGATATGCCTGGCCTTGACACGGACATTGTAGTTCATCGCCTGCCAATCAAAGAAGGAAGCACTCCGGTCAAACAGAGACTGCGAAGGAGTAAGCCTGATATGTCAAAAAAGATCAAAGACGAGGTTGAAAAACAATTCAATGCCGGATTCCTAAAAGTTGTAAGTTATCCTCCTTGGATAGCTAACATCGTGCCTGTACCCAAAAAAGACGGGAAAGTCAGAATGTGTGTAGACTACAGAGATCTGAACCGGGCAAGCCCTAAAGATGATTTCCCTTTACCGCACATCGATGTACTAGTTGACAATACCGCACAATGCAAGGTATTCTCCTTTATGGACGGATTCTCAGGGTACAATCAAATCAAGATGGCACCCGAAGACATGGAAAAAACAACCTTCACAACTCCCTGGGGAACCTTTTGTTACAAAGTAATGCCCTTTGGTCTAAAAAATGCTGGAGCTACCTACCAACGAGCAATGGTAACACTATTTCATGATATGATTCATCAGGAAATAGAGGTGTATGTCGATGACATGATCGCAAAATCCAACACCGAAGAAGAACATTTGAGTCATTTACACAAGCTGTTTGACAGACTCAAGAAATACAGATTGCGACTGAACCCAAATAAGTGTACCTTTGGAGTAAGATCCGGCAAACTCTTAGGTTTCATTGTCAGCAGCAAAGGCATTGAGGTTGATCCCGCCAAGGTTAAAGCCATTCAAGAAATGCCTATACCTCGTACCGAGAAACAAGTCAGAGGATTCTTGGGACGTCTAAATTACATCGCCCGATTCATTGCCCACATGACTACTACTTGTGTGCCGATCTTCAAACTGTTGAAGAAAGATCAAGTGGAAAAGTGGAATGACAAATGCCAGTTAGCCTTTGACAAAATCAAAGAATATCTCCAAAAACCTCCAATCTTGTTGCCACCTGTGGAAGGCAGACCTCTGATAATGTACCTAACTGTGTTAGAAGACTCAATGGGGTGTGTACTAGGACAACATGACGAATCCGGTCGAAAGGAGCACGCAATCTACTATCTTAGCAAAAAGTTTACCGATTGTGAAACAAGATACTCACTACTCGAAAAAAACTTGCTGTGCCTTAGCATGGGCGGCTCGCCGACTAAGACAGTATATGCTAAATCACACCACTTTCCTGATCTCCAAGATGGATCCAATCAAATACGTGTTCGAAAAACCTGCTCTCTCTGGAAGGATTGCAAGATGGCAAATGATCCTAACAGAATATGACATTCAATACACTTCGCAAAAAGCAATCAAAGGAAGTGTGGTAGCTGATCATTTAGCTCATCAAGCAGTAGATGATTATCAGGCATTGAACTTTGACTTCCCAGACGAAGACATTATGCTAGTCAATGACTACAAACAACCAGGATCCCGATGGACTATGGTTTTTGACGGAGCTTCTAATGCGCTCGGCAATGGCATCGGAGCTGTGATCATTTCCCCCACAGGAGGTCATACACCCTTCACCGCCAGATTGTGTTTCAATTGCACCAACAATATAGCCGAATACGAAGCATGCATTCTGGGTCTCAAAGCTGCAATTGATCTAAAAATCAAATTCCTTGAAGTCTACGGAGACTCGGCCTTGGTAATCTACCAAGTCAAAGGGGAATGGGACACAAAGCACCCAAATCTAATTCCATACAAAGAACATGTGTTGAGTTTGATTCCTTACTTCGAGGAGATCACTTTCGAACACATCCCACGCGAAGAAAATCAACTAGCTGATGCCTTAGCTACCATGTCATCCATGTTCAAAGTCAATTGGGACGACGAAGCTCCTATGATCACCATTTACAGGCAAGACGAACCAGCCTATTGCAATGAGATCGATACCAAACAAATGGAAGACAAATCATGGTTCCATGAAATACAAAGGTATCTCGAAACCCAGGAGTACCCTGAAGGGGCATCTATTAACGACAGAAAGTTTCTAAGGAGATTTGCCTCCAAATTCTTCCTAAGCAATGGAACTTTGTACAAGCGCAACCATGACTCGACTTTACTTCGTTGCGTAAACAAGAAGGAAGCAGAACAAATCATGGAAGACATACACAATGGTACCTTCGGTACTCATTCCAACGGACATACAATGGCTAAAAAGATCTTGAGAGCAGGTTACTACTGGTCTACCATGGAGACAGATTGCCATCATCATTCCAAAACTTGTCACAAATGCCAGATATATGCCGACAAAGTGCATGTACCTCCAGTTCCATTAAACGTTCTGACGGCTCCTTGGCCTTTCGCAATGTGGGGTATTGATATGATTGGAGAAATCAAACCTACTGCTTCCAACGGACATCGCTTTATCCTGGTCGCTATTGACTACTTCACAAAGTGGGTAGAGGCAGCTTCATATGCTTCTGTCACCAAGAATGTGGTAGCCAGGTTTATCAAGCACAATCTCATTTGTCGGTACGGCATCCCCGAAAGGATCATCACTGACAATGGCACGAATCTAAACAACAAAATGATTACTGAACTCTGCACGCAGTTCCAGATCAAACATCATAATTCTTCTCCATATCGACCAAAGATGAACGGCGCTGTCGAAGCCGCCAACAAAAACATCAAGAAAATCATACAAAAGATGACAGTAACCTACAAAGACTGGCATGAGATGTTACCTTTTGCTCTTCATGGTTATCGCACATCTGCGCGTACTTCAACAGGGGCAACTCCATTCTCGTTAGTCTACGGTATGGAAGCAGTTCTCCCAATCGAAATCCAGATTCCTTCCTTAAGGATCATGAAAGAAGCCGATCTAGACGAAGACGATTGGATTCAAACTCGATTCGACCAAATACACTTGATCGATGAGAAAAGACTTGCAGCTATCTGTCATGGCCAGCTATACCAAAAGCGCATGATCAAAGCATTCAACAAGAAAGTCAAAAGTCAAGCATACCAAACTGGTGGCTTGGTTATCAAACGCATCATCTTACCACAAGGTGATCCCAGAGGCAAATGGACCCCCACCTACGAGGGACCATTCATAATCAAGAAAATATTCTCCGGCGGTGCCATGTTGCTTACCACCATGGATGGCGAGGATTTCCCACACCCTGTGAATGCGGACATAGTCAAAAAGTACTTTGCTTAAAAAAAAAATACAGCTCGCTAAGTTGAAAACCTGAAAGGGCAACTTAGGCAAAAATGAGCGTCTCGGTGGATTGAAAACCCGAAAGGGCGATCCAGGCAAAAATTAGAGACAAAACAAATACTATCCCGGTAGGCTGAAAACCTGAAAGGGCGGCCTAGGCAAAAGTTAGGGAATGAAGCATACAACTGTGTTCCGTTCAGCTGCCTACTCACCGACAAGGTTCAACACCTCAAAGACACCGATCAGTCCAATCACTTTCTTCCAACAAGTGAGGGATGAGATGCTCGAAGACAGATTGGCAATAGCAGAATTGAAACTTGACTGGATCGTTCTCACATAGCTATTTCTTTTCATAAATACTTTTCAAAACTTTCTGACAATTTCCTACTTCTAGGATTGTTGTCTCCCTATACTAATCCGCCTATCACGGCACCTTTTCAAAAATCAATGCAGCTTATAACTAACATTTTCATTTTTTCTGTTTTGAATACGCGAGCATCCCAATGATATTTTGAATGAACATATGCATTTGAATATGATTGATGTTTACCAGGAAAAACAGGAATAGCATTCCGGACATGTCCCAATTATTTGGACATTATCCTAAACCAGCATCAGAAGGAAGTTTCCCCAATGGAGACACATTCCTCAACAAATCCCTCAAAAAGATTTTTCTTTCGAAAGAAGTCTTATTCCCCAGCAGGGTTGTTCCAGATTACTGTCTTCAGAAGGTGTGATCTCCGCACCCAAACTTGGTCAGATAGTGCATCGGAGGATTATGCATTTTCCTCATTCCCATTTGAAAGGGCATCAGAACTTCCAGTTACCTTTGATTCCCCAAGCAGTAGTCAAAGATCCTTCAACGGGATACCCGGGTTCTCAAAGAATTTCCCCAGACGAGGGTACTCAAGCAAGACAAAAGATCATCAACGATCACAGTCCAGCTGACTAGTGGGAATTTATTTTTCCAACTAGAAGCTTGACACGCATCACATTCACATTCACATTCATACATTCATACATTCACATATTCATACATCATACATCATGCATCATGCGCATATTCATACACAACATCACATGCATATTTCTCCGGGAATATCTCATATTACATGCATCATAAACATTGCATATCACTAACTTGATTTTTCAGGTAGGCAGATATCCTCAACAAAGATGTTCTCAATCACATGCCGTGTTCACCTGAATTCCATGAACGATTCTCTCAGATATAATCAAGCCGAAGATTCATTCTGATCACTTACCAACTCAAAAACAAGCATCACAGATCAAAGCGATACCTCAGACGGTTCCAGAACGATCTAGCATCACAGATCTAAAGCGATACCTCAGACGGTTCCAAAACGATCTAGCATCACAGATCTAAAGCGATACCTCAGACGGTTCCAGAACGATCTAACGTTGCAGATCTAAAGCGATACCTCAGACGGTTCCAGAACGATCTAACGTTGCAGATCCAAAGCGATGCCTCAGACGGTTCCAGAACGATCTAACATTGCAGATCTAAAGCGATACCTCAGACGGTTCCACAATGATCAACTTCCAAAATCTAAAAAACTTTGGACAAGTTCCGTAACGATTATCTTCCAAGACTTAAAGCGGTAACCTTGGACGGTCCCGAAACAGTCAACACAAAGACTTTCGAATCCTTCATCAAGATATAATCAATGGATTCATTCTGATGAACAAACCCTCAACCCATTTACCAGGTGGCATCTGAAAGCCCATCTCAGGTAATGTTTCAATCTGCCAACAACATTTCGCAGACGACATTCAAATGCAACTTCCAACATCTCTTCTGATCAAGGTAAGTGCAAATTTTCAGGGCATCTAAATATTCAATCATCTTCTACCTTCAGATTTCAGACAATCTCTTCAGGTTTAAGAAGATTGAATAGGGGCAACTGTTATACCCCAAAATTTGCCCACATATTTTTCAAGAAAACTCCAATCTGAAAATTAAGGGTCTCATATAATCATGGATTTTTATTTCAACAAATATCCTGACATATGAAATACTTAGTTTTTAGAATTTTTCTTACAGTATTTTGGCTTGCAGTTGAATTTATTCTTACGCAAACGCCAAATACTGTTTATTACTTCACACATGCTATTTATTTATTTACAGATAAATAGTACTGACACAATTGGTACAGAGTTAAAATCTTTTTGCAGGCGCAGAATCAGGAAACTCAGACTGTACTGGTAACAGTATATTAGTTATTTATTATGTCTATGTTTTTTAACAAGTCATGTAAATAAACTTTCATTTTTCACATAAAACAAAAAACAAAAACAAAAAACAACAAAAAAGAAAATTAACTTTGACTGTTGATTTTTCACTTTTAACTGCTGTTTCAATACCGGGACAGTCAGTTGACAGCCAAACTGCTGGCAGTACAATTCACGGTGTTTTGTATCATCAATCAAATCAATCTTTCACAATTCAAATTTCCAAGATTTTTGTGTTAGAAGTCTTCCGAATATCACGCGATTAGCAGAAACTCAACACTGCACAAAAATCAGGTACGCTTAACTGCCTCCTATACAGACAGTCCCTAATCAGGGTTTTTCTTGTTTTAACAGGAGCAACAAGTTTTGAGAGCTCAAATGGATTTCATATACATCCATACATCTCAAAGTACCATCATACAAATTTTCAAACTTCAATTCACTCAGACGCACCATCAGCAGCTCAAACAGTCAACAGACGACCCGTTTGACCAAAAAAGTCAACTGACAGTCAAAAATGAAATTTTTTGTCAAAGTCCATATTTTGTCAAAGGATTCAACATTTGATCATTGGATGATCACAATTCATCAAGGAAAGATCAAAAATCAACAAAACCCTAAGATTCAAAATTAGGGTTTTTGCCTGAAAAGTCAACTCAACTTTGACTGATCATAACTCTCTCATCCTTCATCCAAAAAATGTCAACCAAAGCTCATTTTGAAGGAAATTCAATTATCTTTCAAATGCAATTGATCCCATGGTCATAGCATTCACCATTTGAAAAATATGGCCAAAGACATTACAGGTCATTTTCAAAGTCAACAAAAAGACACTTTTTTCAAATGGACACACAAGGAGAACCAAAAATCATTTTGATATGAGACCAAAGACATTGGTTAGAGGACTCTTTGAGGTTTCCAAAAAGTGCAAGATCTCCTTCATATGACAAAAATTGAAGGATTTACACCTTGTTGAAGTTGGCTAAATTTTGGGAAAATGCATGAAATCAACATTGCTCAAAAATGTTTTTTTTCCAAATGAGTCCAAGTTTTTATGGTCCAAACATCTTTGCCATGTTACTATGGGCCTCCCACGACCAAGACAAAGCCCACATCTTTATTGGCCATTTTTTGCATAATTTTATCTTACTTTAAGATTAAAATTAAAAGGAAAATGCATGGATAATGGTTGCTTGGCCTCCAAGTATGACTCACTTCAAGGAATCTTCATTTTTTCTGCAAGAATTGAAGAGCAAGACAAGAGCATTGAATGGAGTCAAGCTTGGTCAACAATTCAAAGATTTTTAATATTTTAAAAATCAAACTTTCAACAAAGACAACAAAGCTTCTTAGCTTGAGTTCCAAGCAACTTTGGGCTATAAAAGAAGCATCATACTTCAGCAAAAGAGGGGACACACGAAATAGGGCAAGAGTATAGCAAGAAATATCACAAAAATTCTCAAAATTTGCATATACTTTGTAATTTTCAAATTCAAATTTCCAATCAATATCAATACCAATAAACACTTCTAATCATCTCCTTAAACATTATAGAGTAAGATTGAGCTCTAAATATAGACATATGAGAGTCGTATAAAGCACTTAAAGCTCTTCATGTACATATGAGTTTTATTTTCGTTTTTGTATATGCAACTAATTTCACTGCAAACTAACCACCCTAACATCCTTATGGGGACCTATATGTGTGATCTGGGCCTTAGCATGAGTGTTCCAACGTGAGGATCAGGCTCCACCATTAAAACGAGTCCATGAGTGTTTAAGCTTCATCTTCTTCGTATCCATAGCTAGGAGCTTCAAACCTTAAAACAAATGACATATTTGGATTCAGGACACTCTAATTAGTGGATCTGGGTCACTTGTTTCTATTGCTAACTCGTATTTTTTGCAGGTTCATAGGTTGTTAAAAAACTGGAATTTTAACGTCCAAATAGGGGAGGTTAAAAACCCCCGCTATTTGAAGCTGAAAACCTCACTTCTGGAGGTTGAAGACGACCACGCGTCCAAGCGTGGTTCGTCTGACTTTTCAGCGCGCCAAGGTGGCCCTTCCCTCAAATCTTATTCGCTGGTCAATCCAGCGTGGGCCCCTGCAAAGACTTTGAATCCCCTTGGATTCAGTGTACACCATCATACCATGCACCTACAAATCTGTGCCCTTGGATCAATCTCAAAGCCAATCCAACGCCTCACACATGCAAGCTCACCATGCTCCTTCATTAATTGCCACACCAGATCAGTATCCTTATATTTTTAATTTTATTTTCTATTTTTATTTTAGTTTCTTTGATAAATTAGTTAAAAATAGTTAAAAACTTCCAAAAATTCCACAAAAAATATTTTAAACTTCTAAAATAATATATTATTTTATGAAACAAAAATATTTTATTTTTCTTCAAAATTTCAATATTTTTCATAATTAATTAGTATGTATTTGTATATTTGCTTATTAATTATTTTAATTAGTCAAAAAATCATAAAAAAAAATTGTTCTTTGTGTTAAATATTGTTTATATATCATAAACTAATTTTGTACATATTTAGGATAATTTTCTCTTTAAGTTTTAATTATTTGTGTAATTATTTGCATAATTATGTTTTGATTAACTTAAAATATCCAAAAACAAATTTCAAAAATTCCAAAAAAATTAGTTTTGTTCTAAAATCAATTAACAAACATTTTGTACATATTTTTAAACTTATTTGCTAGGTTTAATCATATTTCCATCTTTTCTTTATTTTAAATTAATTAATAATGCATTAATTATATTTAAAATAAATCACAAAAATACAAAAATATCCCTTTTATTTCTTGCAATTTAAAATTCCTAGATAAATGTATAGGATGTCAAATTCATGTAAATAGGCTAGTTTACATTTCCCGCACAATCGATGTAATAGCGTAGATTTACTTTCTGCACTTTACATTTCCGCATTTTAATTTCCAGCACCCATATAAACTGCGTGTATGTCAAAGATAAAACTGAACCGTCAGATCACTAACTTCAAAGATAAATATCTGAATTCAATCACAATCACATTTGCACCTCCTAGGGTAACCCCTTTTCACTCTTTTCAAAATCAAAGTTACATTTCTACTGTTTCGAGTACAAAATCGAACCTTTTGTTTATATCCGACGAATGGATAGATTTTTAAAGGGAACAAGGATAAAGACCTCCTAACTCAGGGTAGACCTCCTAGTTTGCTTGCTCAAAATCAAAACAAACAAAATTCTCATACACTGTTGTTTTTTTAAAACGAATTTTCCAAAAGACAATATTTTGTATACATCCAAACACGGATCATTACAAAATTAACGATCTTTTCAAAACATCTTTCGAAAGATAAACAAGCATTTGTGTATATCCGCACAAGGATCATTACAAATTCTATTTGCAAAGGTATTTCAAAAACACAGGTAAAGCATTCCGAATCAATTGAAAAGTAAAGCAAATGAGCTAAGCAAACTAAAGAGCCCATGGATAACCATGGATACAAAGGGTGCTAACACCTTCCCTTTGTATAACCTACCCCCTTACCCAGAATCTCTCAAAGGTCTTTTTTCTGTTTCTTTTATAAACCTTTCCTTCATTGGATAAAATAAAAGGTCGGTGGCGACTCTGTAAACTTTTTCAAAAGTGACGCGAAAGCGTCCGATCGACAAAAAAGAGTCAGTTCACGTATCCCACCCACGGAGGGGTATGGCCCGAAAGGACGGTCCACAATGACTTACAGCTTTCTTTTTCTTGTGTTGATGAGCCGTAAAACATAGGTTTGCTGATTTTTCTTCATCGCTTGATGAGCTTTCACTAGATGAATTACTTTCCCATGCTATGTAGGCTCTCTTAGATTTGTTATGACCTTTGCTTTGGTTCTTCTCTTTTTCCTTCTTAAGGTATGGACAATCCGGTTTGTAGTGACCGGCTTTCCCACAATTAAAGCAAGGGCCTTTGATTTTTCCTTTGTTGTCGTCATCTTGTTTGAACTTGTTTGATTGCTTTCTATAGTTGATCAAGCCTTTGTCAGAATGTTTTGCTCCATTTTTCTTTAGATATTTGTTGTATCTTCGCACAAACAGTCCCATTTCCTCATCATCGGAGTCTTCGTCATCACTTGTATCACTATCCTCTAGCTCTTGTCTTGAGGTCTTGGAGCTTGAAGCTTTTAGAGCTATTGACTTCTTCTATACCTCTTTCTCCATGTTCTTTTCTTTCTTTGCCCTTTTCTCATGCATGTCAAGGCATTTAAGGTGTTGTTCATGTTCCTCTAGTTTACCAAAAAGAGTGGTAATGTCTAAGGTGTTTAGATCATTTGCTTCCTTTATTGCTGTAACCTTGGGTTGCCATTCCCTGTTCAAGCATCTTAAGATTTTGTTAGTAGCAACTGCATTGGAAACAGGTCTATCAAGAGAATTTAACCGATTTTTCAGGTGAACGAATCTCTTCTGCATGTTTTCGATGGATTCACCATCTTCCATGTGGAAGAGTTCGAACTCTTGAGTTAACGTATTGATCCTAGCTAGTTTGACATCATTCGTTCCCTCGTGGGCAACTTGCAATGTGTCCCACATAGCTTTAGCGGATCTACAATGGGAAACGCGATAGTATTCATCAACTCCTAGAGCAGAGATTAGAATGTTTCTCGCTTTCCAATCGTATGCATATCTCTTTTCATCTTCAGCATCCCAAGTATTTTCTCGTTTTGGAACAACTGCACCAGCTGCATTAGTCATGGTGATCTGAAAGGGACCATTGACAATAGCTGTCCAGATGTTCCTATCAATTGCATTGATGTGGACACACATACAATCCTTCCAATAGCCATAGTTTTCACCGTTGAAAACTGAAGCTCTATTGTGAGCCCCTTTAGGTCCGGAAGCCATCTTTCCAATAAGTGTTTCACGTAGCACGGAATAAACCAGAGCTCTTGATGCCACTTGTTAGACGCTGGCCTGAGGATCTAGAGGGGGGGTGAATAGATCTCACAGAGTTTTTCGGAATTATTTCGAACTAAAGCGAAAGCGGTTCTGAATCGACTTGCGTCTATTCCGGACCGTTATTGCAAGGGTCGTATATGTGACAAAACCACAAGATAATTGAGATTAATGATGAAGTGATATGTTATCGAATCAATACGTTTCACAGCTGAAAATCAATTATCTTCTAAATTGACAAACTTTGGTTTGCAATGCAGTAATAATGGAATAAGCAAAACGACAAATACTTGGTGATAATGTTCAAATTGATGATGATTCAAGATGTGGTGAATTGTGATGTTTATGCAGAACTTTAATTCACAATTTTAACACTTGAATCGTTAATAAATTTTGCAATTATGACCAAATATGAACAGAACGTAAATGAAAAGATAAAAGCGACAAGAACACGATATTTGTTCAGGCAGTTCGTCGATCGTCCTCGCTACGACTACGTCTGCCCCCAATTCCAAATTGAAATTGGGAAATCTTCCATTAATGTTGAAAGTAGTATATACAAAGAAGAAAACAAAGCGATAAACAATAAACCGAATTTGTCGATCCTTTGAATCTTCTTCCCCCTTAATCTTGAGTCAGATCAAGGTGATCCAAGAGCTTCACTTGATCCCTTTTCTGCAGTGTCTTGAATTGCCTTGAACCCTTGTTCTTCAATCTTCACACTCAGATGGATCCTCGATGAAACCTCTTGATAAAAACCCCCAAGAAACACCTATCTTGGAGGACAAAACCCTTGGATTTTATTCACCAAAAACCCCACAAATCTTCACCCACTAGGAATCTTCAATTCCGTTCCATGGACGTTATCGAACTCGATCACTAACCCTCAACGCAAGAATGATTATGTGTAATTGTGTTGGAGATGACGAAGAACGAAGATGAGAAGCCTTTGTGTATCTTTCAGTTGTTGGTGTTGTTTTCAATAATTGAACCTTGGACAATATATATAAGTTGCTGGTATGTTGGAGCAGAGTGAACACATGATTTGGGAAGTTTTTAGCAGATAGGTCGACCTACCTTGGTGCTTAGGTCGACCTAACAGAGGTAAGAATGAGTCAGAATGAATTTGTTGCCAGTTGAGTCGACCTATTGCTAGGTTAGGTCGACCTAGAATCAGTTAATTCAGCTTTTTGAAGAATTCTTCAGATTAGGTCGACCTGTGGATGTGAGTGGGTCGACCTAATATTGATATGACAAAAACTCTTCAGTTTAGGTCGACCTGGGAGTGTGGTTAGGTCGACCTACTTGTGGTATTTCTGAAACTTTCTTATTTTCTTAGTTTTGAGTCGACCTAGATATATTGCAGGTCGACCTGATTTGTCTTGAATAGCCAACCTAACATTTCCTTGAGTTCTTTTGCTTAAGCCTTGTTGTTTGTTTGCTTGTGGAGTTTGCCATGGATCAAAAACTTCTTTGTAATGTGACCTTGTATTTACAATGCAGAATGTCAATTTGGTCTAGTGTCTCTTATCGAGCCAACTTCCGTTGATCAAGCTCTAGAGAATGCTGACTGGATAATTGCCATGCAAGAAGAACTCAATCAGTTGACGTTTGGGATCTTGTTCCAAGACCAAAATGATTCAACATTATTGGAACCAAGTGGGTCTTCAGAAACAAGCTAAGCGAAAAAGGAGAAGTTGTAAGAAACAAAGCCAGACTGGTTGCTCAGGGCTATAGTCAGCAAGAAGGCATAGACTATACAGAAACCTTTGCACCAGTGGCCAGGTTAGAATCTATTTGCTTATTAATTTCTTTTGCCACTCAGAACAACACCACTCTGTATCAAATGGATGTTAAGAGTGCCTTCTTAAATGGTTATATAGATGAGGAAGTATATGTCCACCAACCTCCTGGTTTTGAAGACTCTAAGTCTCTAGAACATGTTTTCAAATTAAAGAAATCATTATATGGCCTGAAGCAAGCTCCTAGAGCTTGGTATGAAAGATTAAGTTCTTTCCTTCTGGATAATGGTTTCACTAGAGGACAAGTAGATACTACTCTCTTTTGTAAAACCTTTAAAAAGGATATTTTAATTTGTCAAATATATGTTGATGACATTATCTTTGGAACATCTAATGCTACACTTGGAAAGGAGTTTGCTGAATCTAAGCAGGCTGAGTTTGAAATGAGCATGATGGGAGAACTCAAATATTTCCTTGGGATCCAGATCAATCAAACTTCTGATGGAACCTATGTTCATCAAACCAAGTACATGAAAGAACTTCTGAAGAAGTTTAATCTATCAGAAAGCAAAGAACCAAAGACTCTTATGCATCCAACGTGTGTTCTAGGTAAGGATGAGGTAAGTAAGAAGGTAGATAAGAAGCTCTACAAAGGTATGATTGGATCTCTTCTATATCTTACTGCTTTTAGACCTGATATTTTATTCAGTGTTTGTCTGTGTGCAAGATTCCAATCAGATCCTAGAGAATCTTAACATATGTTAAGAGAATTCTGAGGTATCTGAAAGGTACTACTAATGTTGGTTTAGTCTACAGAAGATCTGAAGAATACAACTTAGTAGGATATTGTGATGCTGATTACGCTGGAGATAGAGTTGAAAGGAAAAGTACTTCTGGAAGTTGTCAATTTCTTGGAAGTCACCTGATCTCCTGGTACAACAAGAAGCAAGCTAATATTGCCCTTTCTACAACAGAAGCAAAATATGTTGCTGCTGGATGTAGTACACAGATGCTCTGGATAAAGAGTCAGCTAGAAGATTATCAGATATATGAGAGTAACATTCCTATCTTCTGTGATAATACTTCTGCTATTTGTTTATCTAAGAATCCAATCTTACATTCCAAAGCTAAACATATTGAGATCAAACATCATTTCATTAGGGACTATGTTCAGAAGGGTGTTCAATCTTTAAAATTTGTTGATACGGACCATCAATGGGCTTATATCTTTACAAAACCCCTTGCTGAAGATAGGTTTAAGTTCATTCTGAAGAATATCAGTATGGATTTATGCCCAAAATGAAAGGATGAGAAGTTCTGAAATATGAATTAGATTTGAAATGATCATTTATTTTCTTTTATAAGAAGTTCTGAAAAAGTTGTTCAGCTAGATATTCTGATTCTGTTACTGCTAAAGTTTCATATGTCTAAGTTGATTCAGAATCTCTTTTAAAGCAAAACAGATGTCACCCGCTATTCCAGAAGATGAACACGTGTTCACTCTAAAGGGACAAACATGCGTGCAGTTGATGAGACACCGCCCTAGGTAACTGTGCAAATCATTTCAAATATCACGTTTTACCCTAACGTCACTCAACATTAAATGCATTTGATTCTTTGCATTCTGTAACTGTTCATTTTCAAACCAGATGCTATTAGCTTCCTTGTTGCACAAGTTTCAGATTTCTATGTTATGTTCCTTGTAGAAAAGAAACCAACTCCTTGAAAAGCAAGTCGATCAGATCCCCTATCTGATGTTGTACTCCTAACAATTTCTGGATAATAATTACTGTCTAGAGGAGTATTGACTTTCCCATACACCTTTGTGGTTAGGGCCAGAATCTCCGTATACTGCTCCTATCATATTCAGAAACACCACTTCTGAATATAGTGGTGAACTTGTTAACAACCACTAATCATGATGTTCCACCATCACTCAGGACATCAGCTTTGATAGCTGAAACTGGTTGTCGTACACCACCACTAAGAGAAATGACCTCTCAGTAGTCAGTAGCTCTTTTGATCAAGCTACTCAGCTACATAGAGAAAAATAAATTCTCCATACTTTTTCTGAACCTTGAGAGTTCGGATTGCAGAATTGCATAACTCTTCAGATAAACACTTCATCTCCCGTCAAAGAATTCACCACCAATTTCATGCAAAACCTCCTTCAAGGCTTTTATTTTGCGTACCTGTGGCTCAGGCTGTTTATTCTCCATGACAAAAGTTATGACAACCTCCTTCATCACAAATAGCTCAATAATTGGTCAGTGGATTGACCTTGTGCTTCATTCTGGACAAATTGGCTTACTTTGCTGAAGAGGTAAATACCTTGGATGATGTCTTAACATCAGATCCGACATCTACCTTTTACACTCAGATTCAACAACTATGGTTTTTGTAGGAACCCCCATAGTAATCTATGTATAACTCTTGTTGGGGATACAAGGAGGTTTTTTAACAATTGATCATGCTTCATGATCAGTCATCATGCAGTGACATACATGATACACACCTCAGGAACATATGTAAGACCTCCTATCTGACATTGAGGTGTAAGGAGCCAATCTTTTGCACCTAAAGAGGAGATTCCCTCTAACAAGTATCTAGAGCAGAAAACAACAAGCAAGTGGTAAAGTCATAACTATACCATAACCATCTCTGCTTCCAATATGTGAAGACACCGCATAGTTGGACTCTGAACTTGAGAGGGGCCTCCCTTGAGTATTCATAGCTTGCTCTTGATGTGGTATGTTCAGCTCCCCTTCCTCAAGTTAATACTGATGAATCAGTCCAATAGATTGGATGATACTTCCAAAGTGCAGATACTTATCAACCACTGAGCTTATGTTGATTTGCATTTCATTATCCATCCTTGGATAACTGCTATCTTAAGTCCCTTTCTCTGAATTTTTGATTCCCTTGGTCAGAAGAACCAAACAGATGCCAGAGATAATGTTCTTGACATTAGTATAGACTTTATACAAGAAGAACCTTGTTGAGATGTCTTTCAAATACTATAACATGCTAAGCTTCTGCACTCCTACTTCACTAGATCAAAAATAAACCAACCCAAGAAGTATCCCATCATGAACATATTCATCTAAGACAAGTTTCTAGCATTGAAACTTCTTAAATCATATGCCTCCTCTTCCAAATCAGGATTAGGTTCCAAACATATGCGATCAATACACATTTGTTCAGCCCCCAAAGCATTTGTAGTGAAATTTCTTTAACCAACAACATTCTGCATAATTTGTTGATATGATGTCTCAATATTTTGTAGAACATCACTCAAGAACTGCACCAAGAGGCCCTTTAACAAAGACCCGTGGTTGACCTTCCAAAGAAGAGAGAAAAAGTAAATTGCTTTATTTCGGTATCCTATCAATGAACTTATTGAAAATTCATTTATGAGTGGACCTGAGAAAAACCTCAAGTATCTTTGGCTACTTTAATAAGTTAATCGACACAATCCTCCATGTATCACACCATAGGGTATATCATCAAATGATACACCATACGTTTTTCATCAGATGCAGCAGAATAAACGAAAAACTCCTCCACCAAGCTTCAGGTACAACACGAGTCACTTCTCTCCTGACAGCCTCAAGGCAAGGTCACCACACACCTTGTCACGGATAGTCCATCCTCCACTTCTAGGAACAATTCTTAAACATATGAACTGAACAAGTCCATACAAATTTTCAGCATAACTATCTTTCTTGCACATGAACCAGAAAGAATCTTCTCAGGATCTCATCCAGAGATAGAACTGGATGCCTGCTCCTATACCAATTGAAATTTAGGTACAACAAACTCAGATGTCCTATAAGGATGTTGAGACATCTAATATGATATTAATAACACAGGCAAGAAAATTACAGTACTAGAAAATATAAAAACACACATAATTGTTCACCCAGTTCGGAACAACCTTCCTACTCTTGGAGCATACCAAGCCAAGAATGAGATCCACTATCAGTAGTATCAGTTTGAAGCTAAACTACCCCGTTTACAACTTCTCACTTATTCCCTACCCAATGCAATCTCTACCTAGTGTTAGAACAAGATTTGTTCTGATCAATATTCTTAGTTTTGATGATAACAAGGATATGAATTGTGTATGAGATAATGTGGTACTCTAATACTATGCAATTTCCATTTCAGGAATTATAAAAAGAGTATGCACAAATTCAGCGCAAGAAGCACTGACTCAGAAGGTTCAGCATGCAACATCAGATCATGGTCTGGAAAGACATTAGAAGATGGTCAAAGCAGAATCAGAACATGGGTCTATGGAAGCATCAGAAGAACTTGAGTTCAAAAGCAGAAGCACCGAAGTTATCATGGTATCACGCTCAGAAGCACTTCAAGGTCAGAAGACAAGAAGATGCTCTGCACCAAGCTGTTTGACTCTGATGATATTCAAACGTTGTATACACAAACATCAGATCAGAAGCAAGTACAAGATGGCAGGCTACACTGACTGACAAAAGGAACGTTAGAAGCTATTAAAGGCAAAGTCAGTAGACACAGCGTAAACAAGGCTCGAGGTAGTTGGCAAAAGAGTGAAACATTAAATGCAATGCTGTACGGAATACGCAAAGCATAAATGCTCCCAACGGTCATCTTCTCAAGTGCCTATATATGAAGTTCTGATGAGAAGCAATGGAACGAATTCTGTGAATACAAACTTGCTGAAACGCTGTTCAAATCAAAGCTCACAAACTTCATCTTCATCAAAGCTCACTACATTGCTGCTGTAATATATTAGTGAGATTAAGCTTAAACTTTAAGAGAAATATCACTGTTGTGATTAAAGCTTTTCAGAAGCATTGTAATACTCTTAGAATTTGATTACATTAATTTGTAAGTAACTAGAGTGATCAAGTGTGATCAGGATACTCTAGGAAGTCTTAGCTTGTGTCTAAGCAGTTGTAACTAGAGTGATCACGTGGTGGTCAGGATACTCTAGAAAGTCTTAGCTTGTGTCTAAGCAGTTGTTCCTAGAGTGATCAGGTTGTGATCAGGATACTCTAGAAGACTTAGTCGCGGGCTAAGTGGAAAACCATTGTAATCTGTTGAGATTAGTGGATTAAATCCTCAGGTGAGGTAAATCACTCCAAGGGGGTGGACTGGAGTAGTTTAGTTAACAACGAACCAGGATAAAAATAACTGTGCAATTTGTTTTTATCGTTCAAGTTTTTAGACTACACTTATTCAAACCCCCCCTTTCTAAGTGTTTTTCTATCCTTCACCTAGGTCCTCCCTAGATATGGAATATCTTCATCCCACTTCCAATCACCTTAGTGATGTTGTATAATTTCCAGTCCCAGGAGCTGTACCAACGGCCTAATTTCCATAATCCTGTATCCATAGAATAGAAGACACACTTCCATGATAGGAGACACACTCCTATGTCAGGTAGGAAGTAGCACTTCCCTCCATACTCAACCTTGAATCTAGACAAAGAACACCATCTTGAAGTTGCTTAAAATCTTCCTCCAATAATAGTACTCAACTCATTATCTAAAGGCTTTTGAGTGAGAACAAGGTAACCATCCCATAAACCAGGTGGTTTCACATACCAACACAACCCTTAAAATTTTACATATTGGTTGGCTTCTAAACCTAGGTTACAAAGCTTATATTTATAACCTAGTCTCAACTGGACGTGGACTTCTAATCACAACTTCATTAGCTGTTACAAATATCCAAAAGATTCTCCTACAAAATAGGTCTTCAATCAAATCTTCCTAATAAATCTCCAAAATTAGAAAGTCTTCATTCAAATATATTCTGATTTGATTTTTCCAGATCTTTCATGCACCACCTATGATTGCATAATATTGGTTAGTAATACTCTGCATTGTTGTTAATTGTTGAATCATTCAATCAACAACACTTCTAATTCTGGCATGATGTCGAACGACTTGCATAGGACATCTTATTCGACATGTTGTCCAGATGTTGAAACAAATCAACTCAACACATTTCTTTGTCAAATAGAACTACCACCTGCTTTATCTTACAAGTTATATATATCCAATTTAACTAACTGCTACTATATTAGTTTTACCAAACATAATGTCAATTCAAATTATAGATAAATAACAGCTTCTATATTTGTTTTACTAAAATTAATCTCAATCAACAAAATAGAGAACTAACAATCTCCCCCTTTGGAAAATTTTGACTAAAAGAAATAAATAAAATACAACCCAAAATTATAGCAATTGTAACACCCCATACATAACTGACTAGTATATTATGCATGAAACGTTAAAATTGATATTGAGTACATACAAAAGCTATAGATATAGAAAGATCCATAATACAATACAACATGAAATTCTAATAAGAATTACAAAACATGTGTCTTCAATGGATCTGCACAGCGGAAGATGAGATCTGACGAGGTCTCCGAGCCATCACTAGTCCCAAGTCTTCAGTCCAAACCTGCTACTAAACTGCACCTGAAAAATATAAGTTGATTGGGGTGAGATTACTAAATCTCAGTGAGTCCCCCTATCTTATGGGTCCTCTCGGTTCTACAAGGTACATGCATCAACAAAACCGAATCCACCATTGATTCGGGGTTTATCCTCACATCCGGTACAAGTATGGAGAAAACAAGGAATCATCCATCATTGGACGATTAATGCAGATATATAATTGTATAAGCAACCAAGTATGCAAAACCCGCATCCATATACGGGGAATCCAGAAGTACGTTAATATCACTAGACTAAGTTACTAACACACCCTCGGTGGGTTCACCCATGCCTATTTGTCAAGAGACTTGCACAAGCACCCTACAAGAGTGATTAAATGGGTTCGCACAGGCCTACATGGCTGCGAGATGACCTTGCCTAAGAGGCGACACCGTCCCATTAACCATCTGCACGCACGTGGTGTTAACGGCAAGTGCAACACGCCGTCTCGACGCATGAGCCCATCCGGGTAGGAACCTAATGATGTAGCCTACATGGCATCACTAGAGATGGTTTACCTGTTATGCGTAGGCTTACTTAGCCGCATAACGCCATCATACCGAGCACGCGAGTGTGTA
The DNA here is from genome assembly GCF_029867415.1 of Vicia villosa. Lineage (NCBI taxonomy): Eukaryota > Viridiplantae > Streptophyta > Magnoliopsida > Fabales > Fabaceae > Vicia > Vicia villosa. The sequence goes on from NC_081180.1 coordinate 156,775,085, forward strand.
CACAGCAAGTGAGTAAAAAGCCCCGTACGACACTCACAAGCACACTGCAACGGTAGTTCAGGTATGTGCCTCTGGGATCCATGATCAGGGCAGTTCCACAGACAACTCCAGGACCCACGGTCCGAATCGTAACTTAGTACCTGGTCTACTTCGATTCAGCATACACACATATCAAGCGCCAAAACACGCAAGCACACAATCCCAATTGTTTAACCGAAACAACGAGCATTAATAGAACATTCATATATCATCACAATATGGTATCCACATTTCAACATAACATAGCAGTTAGGAATGATGTAGTTAATTCAGTCTAACTATACATAATTCACATGTTACAAAATCAACAAACCCATGACCATATAAAACCTTAGTATGTACACATACTCGATAGACAAGTATCACTAAGAAAAATTCTTATATTATTAAATCAAATATTTTGGTTTAGGGACCAATTTTATTAGAAAGTACACGTCGCTAGCTTTCCAACGATATAAAGTTTGCGCAATTCCAATACCCGAGCCGAAAGTTACGAATTTCTGAAGTTTGCTGATTTTTTTCCCCCTGCGCCCAGGGTAACCGATTACTCAAACTCAGTAACCGATTACTGGCACTAAAAATAGTCCAAAATTACATTTTTAACAGAGTAATCGGTTACCAAAAGACCCGTAACCGAATACCCTGTAGCAGAATCAATTTTCTGCGTTTTAAAAGCTCTAAACCAGTTCCAAACATCCTATAATTGATTCCCTGCACTCTCAATATAGTCCCAACGAAATTGCATCATATAAACACATTTAGAAACATCAGCATGCAAGGATTATAGCAGAACAAACATAATTAGCATCATTGATTCCCTAAACCCCAGAAGAGAAATCCCTACTTGCAAACCCCAAGTCACTATCTAAGGACTCACCTTGGATCAAATGGAGGTTAAGATGGTGCTCTTGTTACTATTGCATCTTCCTCTTGCTCAAACTTCCATCTCCATCATCAAGAAATCCGTAGCTCTCCATAACACACATTCAGCATAACTGACACAACTTCAAGATCAGTTTTCTCCTCCAAAACAGAAGCTATGAACGCGAACCATAGGTGCAAATCGAAGAGAAATTCGTTAGCTTCCCAATGGGACCAGAATCGTTACGATTGGAGTTACGAGTTGAGAGTTATACCTGATTTAGTGGAGGCTGCCATGGAATACGAAAATGGAACTTGAGTTATAAGTTCTCCTTGGCTCTAATCTCTTTATTCTCCAAAAGAAATGATTCTCTAACGAAGATATGCATCCCTCAATTCAAACAACTCCTTATGACTCATGCAAGATGTCTATTATCCAAAATGCCCTCTAACTATGCCATAATCACAAAGTTGCCATCTTATTGGTTTCTAACCAATATCCTTCTATTCCAACTTACTTTGGATTTTTCTACTAATCCACTTACTCTTATAATAATCCTCCTTAGATTATTATAGAATAAGTCTATTGTGCATACCAATTATCAATTAAATGATAATTACCTGGGTCGAAGAATCGGGATATTACAGCAATAAAAGATTACAAACATCAGAAATCTTCAGAAGCTACTGAACATAGTAACAACAACATGGGATAACATCTCTTAACAATCATAATGATGTTAGGACATCATATTTGACATCTTCTTCACAACAACTCCAGTGCATCACAAAAAATCAACACCAAAGAATAAAAACCTCCGGATAAGGTGTAGAAAATCCTGAATTCATTTGGTGCACATTAGGAAGAAGATAACTTGCATTCCCTCTCAACCCAAGAACCTTTTCTTGTCACAGAGGGATAAATCTTCCTCTCATGTGGTGGCATAAGAGAACCATGGAGAATCAGAGAACCCTTAAGCATCATAAGAGGAAACTTAAGAGAAAAAAACCATCATGCCTGGTAACTCAGAACACAGGTTACAATTGTGTTCATAATTCATATCACATGTCACAAACTTCCATAGGAATATACTCCAAATTGAACATCTGAGCACACCCTTTCTCCCCCTTTTTAGAAAAAAATTGACAAATAAGGCCTTCACAAAATTCCTCGGATAGACATGACGTCCCATCTCAAACTCCAATAATTCTTAGTTTAATTAAAAGTTCTTTTAAGATCCAGACTAACAAACTCTCTCCTAGTGTTACTGCTGCAGAAGAAAAACACCTCCTAAAAAAAATTTGATCAGATCACACTATCTAACAAAATTCCCCTGGCCTTACATCCACTAGCAATGGCTAAAACTAGTGAAGTCTTCAACATTGTAGTCATGAAATCACTAGGCATACTACTATAGACACGATCAGAATCTCCACATTCTGATCCACTCAGTAAAAAATGCTTCTTCGGACAATACATATGATCATCAAACTCCACATCCATAATCCCAGACATCCTCTAAGGTAGGGGTGGACAATCGGTCGGTTTGGGTCGGTATCATGCCTAAAACTTAAATCCGACGTAAATCGCGGTTTCATTTTAATGACCCAATTTCGACCGAATTTTTTTTGCTTTTCGTCGGATTCGGTTAAATCGGTAAAGTGGGTGAGTTAAATTGATTTAATATTTATTGGAATAAACTTATTAAAATGACTATTTTTTTTTATAAAATTTCACATATTCATTTTTTAGTTGTAAAAAAATAAACAAAGTTTTAGAATAATTAAAGAATAACTATTTTTATTATTGATTATTATTATGTGATAAAATTTCTAATATTATTGACATTATTTTGATCATTATCACACTTTAAACTACTAACTAAATAACATTCAAAATTTTATACTGCATGTTCTTATATTATTGTGATAACACAACGCTATCGATAAATTATAAAAATGATAATAACTTGGCAATATTGTAAATTTTATTTTTATAATGTTAGCCTTACAGTAATAAAAATAAATAAAATAAATATTAATTGAGTTCGATTGAATTTGGTTTTTGACGGATCCAAAATAATCATTCGAGCCCGACCGAAACAATTCTATAATACCCAAATTAAACAACAAAATTAACTCGACACACAATCCGACCCGATTTGATTGCACAAAATAACCAACGGATCGTTCGGTTTGAATCAGGAGGATAACATATGTCCACCCCTACTCCAAGGACAACCACTAACTGGCATGACGTTACAATATCATTTATGACACCAACTTCATAATACAGAACCTAATCACTTTGGTTCTTAACTCACCATTCAAAGGACTCATTATGCATTTAAATCCTTGACTCAAGAAGATCTCCATTGAACACATCTTCAACATTTACCACACCATAGAACCGTGGAGAGAAATAAACTCCCAAACAATATATGAAACACAGTCTTCAGAATGCAGACTTGCACACACACGTCAGACAAATACTTAGCTCCTGTCAAAGTATTTGCAATCATTCACATGCATACTTTAATCAAAGTAACATATCTTCATAGATTCTCTGAGAGATACAATCAGATGATAATACTACCTTCTCACACTAGGTATAACATTTGATCTGACATCCTTCTTTTGCACACTACTTAGCACAAGTGGATTCTTCATCAAGCCAAATACTCATGACAACCATTCACACTGCAGATCATGCCATATTAGGCTAGTGACTGGACTTCACACTCCACTATGATATTTAGAACAACTTCCTTTTTTGAAGAAGCAAACTTTGAGATGATGTTCCAACAAGCCACAAACCTTGAAATCCTCTAAATCACGTTATATCCATAATTCACTTGGTTTCCATTAATACACAATAATCCCTATTCCACAGTTGTCCAATTACCACACGTGCCAGAACTCCATATACATCCATCATCGACTACTACTATTTGAAGTTGCGTACTCTCCAGAATCAAGCTTCTTCTTACTCTGCCATTCCATATAGTTCATCTACCACAACTTAGGTACACGTTTCGATCTCAGGACATTGAAACCCAAAAATTCACTGACTTAGAGGTTCGTCCTTGTCACTGATTTCCACAGCGTATAACTGCTATGTTTTTCATTCCACCAATCCTTGTTGCTTAATCGGTATATCGAATCCTTCACGATGTACTGCAGCTTATGATAACTCTAGCAGTTTTACACAACTTCTACCCAACCATACACCTTCATTCTCTTAGTGTGGTATCACCTCTGATAACTCGTGCGACTTACTGATATAACAATCCTCCCATAGCCACACTCCATTCACATAGTCATCTAATGTATGTTCCACCTTTGAATCAGACACTAAACTGACCTCCTCGCCGGCTGCATCCTTCATTGCACTGCTTCCAACGGTCTGAGTGTAGCCACAATGCAAGAAATTGCACTTGTACTTCGAACGTCTCTTTTATAGACTCCTCAGAAGTTCCCAAACCAAAATGTTTATGCTTTACCAAAATTGAGATTTCTTCACCCAGAGTATCTACATACACTCTACCAGATACGTCACACATCAAACTATTCCAAGATACAATTCACATATTCCATCACCGGTCGCCAATGGTACACGATAGCCACTCACCATGCTGACCAGGATATCATGACCGCACATGAGTCCCACCCTAGACACTCATGCAAAATTTCCAACTTAACACTTCACGAAACGAGAACGTCCCCAAGGTACAATCTGATACTAACTCACACGATCACGATCACTCAGTGTCTCCATAAGTATAGTATTGGATCTTGATCCATTTCACCATCGTCTGCCTAGTTATTCCTCTACTATCGAGTGCGACGTATGGATCCTTATCCCACATACCTTATGAGAGTCTGAATCTGTGTCTCACGAGTGCCGAGTCAGAATTCTACCTTGAGCTTCAGATCACCTTTGTCCCACATATGTCGGAAAAAGGATGACTCACGCATCTTGTGCACGATAGCGATACTGTGGCATTATACCCGTCTGGTAGTACCAACATGGTGGTCCAACTCCGAGGCCATGTATCCAGGTAACCTACCTCCGTGGCATATAATGATCTCCACGCGTATCCTAAAGTCACAACCGACAAGTGTCTGAACAGGCCTCTAATAGGCTCATCGTTCCTTAAGTCCTTTGGATCACACTCCTCAGGATGCTAAAACCTGAGAGTGCTTCACATCAAGGTTTACTTACTCAGAAGGCCAAAATGGAAAGCACGAAGATTTGAAGTTCAACTTCGAATTACCATGCAGTGCGCATACCCACTCGTCCCACGCATGCATGAGATTCCAAGGATAATTCAGTCTAGATAGGAATACTATGGTTCCTAACAACCAATGCAACTGCGATCATTCTGCTGACGTTCCAGATAGATCTTAGTTCCTACTCGCCTGAACGCCCAACACCAAGCGTAGTTCTATGGCTTCACTCGGGGTCAGACGAACAACAACTAACAAGAACTTAGGTTACTACATTTCACGCTTCTACATCATTTCATATTCTATCTAGCGTAGTTCTAGAACTTAAATATAAAATGATAAGAACAGAAATACATATCCTCTTCTATCGACCAGGTATTCAAACCTCGCCCAATCGTAAGTTACCACATTCGTACCTTCCACCAACATTTACTAGGTAACTACTCTCGCTTCGGGTACTTCGAGTTAATTCAGGATCTAATACTTCGCCCATCCAATTACTGTTCGTACTAGCGCAATCAGAAAGGTCTGACTCTTCTGTCCGCATTTCCAGAGGCTATTCTGTCCTATCAGCTCACCCGTCACACTTAACACCGGCAGCATCATCAGTACTGAATCCTACTAATTCACAGCTCAACACCTTTGGAGAATCTCACTTACAAGGCTCTTACTCAATCCCATTTGGATTTCCCTTGCTATACCAAGACTTAGAGGAAGTTTCACTTCGTCCAGTCAAAATCCTGGGGGTTCTAGTTGTCTCGATCCACACCTTGACAATTCGGGTATTACTTCTTTGCGTCAAATGCTCCTCTTAAGTCTGACAACTCCAACATTCCTTCTACTTACATCGTCCAATAAATCCAGCTCACATATACAATTAACCACCCAACTGATCCTTGCTACTTGGGTTCACAACCTTGCAGGTTTTACGAGTCCTAGTGGCGGCTCTGCCGTAATTCCACTGTCACGCACTCAGTCGATAAGTTGATCAAGTTCAACGACTCAATGAGATATCAATAAAATCAGGCTAGCAACACACACTTGATAGAAGGAAAAGGAATTGCTAGTGATGTCTCATGGCTCGGCCGAGAATCGACCTGCTCTGATACCAACTGTAACACCCCATACATAACTGACTAGTATATTATGCATGAAACGTTAAAATTGATATTGAGTACATGCAAAAGCTATAGATATAGAAAGATCCATAATACAATACAACATGAAATTCTAATAAGAATTACAAAACATGTGTCTTCAATGGATCTGCACAGCGGAAGATGAGATCTGACGAGGTCTCCGAGCCATCACTAGTCCCAAGTCTTCAGTCCAAACCTGCTTCTAAACTGCACCTGAAAAATATAAGTTGATTGGGGTGAGATTACTAAATCTCAGTGAGTCCTCCTATCTTATGGGTCCTCTCGGTTCTACAAGGTACATGCATCAACAAAACCTAATCCACCATTGATTCGGGGTTTATCCTCACATCCGATACAAGTACGGAGAAAACAAGGAATCATCCACCATTGGACGATTAATGCAGATATATAATTGTATAAGCAACCAAGTATGCAAAACCCGCATCCATATACGGGGAATCCAGAAGTACGTTAATACCACTAGACTAAGTTACTAGCACACCCTCGGTGGGTTCACCCATGCCTTTTTGTCAAGAGACTTGCACAAGCACCCTGCAAGAGTGATTAAATGGGTTTGCACAGGCCTACATGGCTGCAAGATGACCTTGCCTAAGAGGCGACTGAAGGATAGAAAAACACTTAGAAAGGGGGGGATTGAATAAGTGTGACTTTAAATCTTGGACGATAAAAATAAATTGCACAATTATTTTTATCCTGGTTCGCTGTTAACGAAGCTACTCCAGTCCACCCCCGCAGAGATGATTTACCTCAACCTGAGGATTTAATCCACTAATCGCACGGATTACAATGGTTTTCCACTTAGTCCGCAACTAAGTCTTCCAGAGTCTTCTGATCACACACTGATCACTCCAGGAACAACTGCTTAGATACCCTCTAAGACTTTTCTAGAGTCTACTGATCAACACGATCACTCTAGGCTTAGTTCACTCCTAAGACTTCCCTAGAGTATTCTGATCAACACGATCACTCTAGTTACAAACTGCTCAGCCAACTGCTAAGACTTCCTAGAGTATACTGATCACACGATCACTCTAGTTCCTTACAACTTAATGTAATCTATTCAAGAGTTTACAAATGCTTCTTAAAAGCGATAATCACAACTGTGATATTTCTCTTAACGTTTAAGCTTAATCTCACTAAAATATTACAACAGCAATGTAGTGAGCTTTGATGAAGATGAATATTCTGAGTTTAGATTTGAACAGCGTTTCAGCAAGTTTGATATAAGTTGTTTTGGTGCAGAATCGTTAACCTTGCTTCTCATCAGAACTTCATATTTATAGGCGTTGAGAAGATGACCGTTGAATGCATTTAATGCTTTGCGTGTTCCGTACAGCATCGCATTTAATGTTATACGCTTTTGTCAACTACCTCGAGCCTTGTTCACGCTGTGTCTACTGACGTAGCCTTTAGTAGCTTTTAACGTTCCTTTTGTCAGTCAGCGTAGTCTGCCACCTGTACTTCCTTCTGATCTGATGTTTGTGAATACGACGTTTGAATATCATCAGAGTCAAAACAGCTTGGTGCATAGCATCTTCTGATCTTCTGACCTTGAAGTGCTTCTGAGCGTGATACCATCTTCTGATCTTCAGTGCTTCTGATCTCATGTTCTTCTGATGCTTCCATAGACCCATGTTCTGATTCTGCTTCGACCATCTTCTGATGTCTTGCCAGACCATGTTCTGATGTTGCATGCTGAACCATTTGAGATACAACTTCTGAGCGCTGAATTATGCGTACTCTTTATATATATTTCCTGAAAGGGAAATTGCATTGGATTAGAGTACCATATTATCTTAAGCAAAATTCATATTATTGTTATCATCAAAACTAAGATAATTGATAAGAACAAATCTTGTTCTAACAATCTCCCCCTTTTTGATGATGACAAAAACATATATAAATGATATGAATTTGCGATCAGAAAGAGTAGACGACAAAAGACAAATTACACAGCTATAGCATAAGCATATGAATATGTCTCCCCCTGAGATTAACAATCTCCCCCTGAGATAAATAATCTCCCCCTGAAATAAATACTCGAAGAACTTTGATAAAAGACTTCCCTGATTATTTCGGTAGAGACGATCATATAAGCTTCTGCCTTCAGAGAATTCATAGCTTCTGACTTCTGCTTCCATTGGACAGCTTCAGAACTTGAATTTCTTTAGATCCTTAGAACACTCACAGCTTCTGATTCCTGCTTCCATCGTGGACAGCTTCAGAACTTGAATTTCTTTGATCTTCAGAACATTCACAGCTTCTGACTTCTGCTTCCATTCAGGACAGCTTCAGAACTTGAATTTTCTGGATCTTTTAGAACATTCACATCTTCTGATTTCTGCTTCCCTCGGATAGCTTCAGAACTTTGAATGTCTACCAATCATCACTTCATGCTAGATTTGTATCAGAACATTGTTGAATGTACCAGAGCATCATCAGAGCATCTCTACATCCTGAAATGTTACAGAACAAAAACTAAACGACAAAAGTCAGCATGAACGAGTTAGAACATAAAATGTATGTTTGAACACATTATATGTATCAGAGCCATATAGGCTGAAATAATGTATCAGAGCAAATAATGTATCAGAGCCATAACATTATATGTATCAGAGCAAATAGAATTTTGTCAGAACAGGATAGACAATGATATTCAAATTCTATTATCAGTGCTTCTGATTCATTCTTCTTTCTTGCTTCTGATCTCTGAAGCTTGACAGCACTCAGCTTGCTTCAGTTTCCAAGAGCTTATTCCTTTTACAGAATAACGCTTCTTATGGTTTTGCTTCTAGTGTTTGCTTCTGAAGATTCACTTCACTTCTCTGTACCTGCAAAACACTTAAACCATATAGAACTTGCAGTTCTTGTTAGTGAATGTGTGGGAGCCTTTACCCAGCAACTGATAGATTAATCAAATCATTTATCATTTATCTTCTCCCCCTTTTTGTCATAACATCCAAAAGAATATTAAAAAAAAATTCAGATGCATAAAACGACAAATAGAATCACTGGAATGTAAATCAAAGAAACTTTTTCATTGATAATCAAAAAGGTTTACAAGACAGGAATGCGGGAAAACAGATGCAACAAGAAAAGGAAACTACAAAGACCAAATCCTAAGATCCTAGCCTACGCAAAATCCGCGCCAGAACATCATGAATCCCGTCAGTGCTTGTAGCTTGCCTTGTCATGAAGGAACGAAACTCAGCATTGGCTGCTTCTTGCGCGTCCAAACGAGAAGCCAGCATAGCTTGATTCTGATGAAGAGTTTCCAAGGTCTCCATCAGAGCTGAGGTTTCACCAGAAGAAGAAGCACCAGTATTTCTGCCCAGAGGGACAGCAATCTCAGCAGGGTGATCTTCTGGAAGATCTTCAGCTTGTGCATCTCCCATTTCCTCATCTGAGTCTGACTCAGAAGGAGCCTTGGCATATTCTGGTTCAGGCAGCTCAGAAGTTCCATCTTCCAATGCTTGAAGAATAGCTGCTAGGTTTGTTGGAGGAGTAGGACTAGCAACTTCAGCACGATAAACCACTACTGGAAAGACCATGAGAGGTGCTTTTTCAGAAGGGTTCATTCTGAACCAGTTGAACAGCCACTGAAAGTCTCCAGTCAGCACAGGAAACCAGAGCACAGAAGACCGGGGTTTCCACACCACGATATCTCTGCAGAGATTTTCTTCTTCCAACTCATCTGCAGGTATCTTCTCTTCAAGAACGCTTCTGTTCCTGATGAGACAGTGGTGGCTGCTCTCACCAACTTCCAACCGGAGACCACGAACACCAGGAGCTTCAGACATAATCCTTCTCTGAGTGTCTGTAGCCTTATCCAGAAAATCCTGACGAAAGGTATTCCAGAGGTTGTTTGTAGCATACTCATCCAGATGATTAAGGTGAGCAGCACCTAGAATCTCCAACCAGCCATTTACATCAGCATGTAAAAGCTCCAGATATGTTTGAGTGGTAGGGTTTGGAGGGTTGACAGTGAACCTTGAGTCGGGAAGAACAACACTATAGGGATTAGGTGTTCTGGTGGGAAAAGGGTATGAGAGGGATGAAGAAATATCTGATGGAGGGGTTAAAGGAGAGGAGATATCAGATGGTGAAGAAGGTGGTTCCGAGAGGATGAATGAGGAGGAAGAGGTGGTGGAGGTCTTTGAAGAGGGAGGTGATTGACGGGAACCGTCAAGGGGTTGATACACTTTGAGAGGGTCATAGGAGATCCTAACTCTTTTAGGTTTGGTTTCTGGTTCAGCGGATGCCTTTCTCTTTTGTTTCCTATCATTGTCTTGATTCCCAGAGCTTGACGATGGATTCATGATGAATTTTCAGATATTAGAAACTGCTAGGGTTTATGATATGAAAAGAGAGAGATGAAAAAGAAACCGAATGCAGAGAGAGAGAAATATGAGAGGGAAAAGAAACGTTTGAAGAGTATATAAAAAAAACTGAAAGAGAGTAAATGATGAAAAGCATTTAATGTTACGTGACATGAGGAGAGATAATAATGACAAAAGACGCGATTTGCACAGTTACCTAAGTAGACGTCCCCTCAACTGCACGCACGCTTGTCCAGGAATAGTGAACACGTGTTTACCATCTGGATAGCCAGTTACAGCTGTTTTGCTTTTAGAGAGATTCTGAATCAACTTAGACACTGAAACGTTAGTAATAACTGAATCACAGTTTCTAATTGATTTCTATCAGAACTTCTTAAAAAAATTTCATATCAAAGGATACTCATACGTAAGAATTTCTCATCTTCTCATTCTGAGCTTGTTTCTGAAGACCCAATTTGTACCAATTATATTGAATCCATCTGGTCTAGGAACAAGATCCCAAACATCATTCCTTGTAAACTGATTCAGTTCATCTTGCATAGCAATTATCCAGTCTGGATCTTCTAGAGCATGATCAACAGAAGTTGGCTCGATCAAAGATACAAGACCTAATTGACAGTCTGCATTGTTCTTAAGGAATGCTCTTGTTCTGATTGGATCATCCTTCTTTCCAAGAATGACATCTTCTGAGTGACCAGAGATGAGTCTGGATGATCTTCTGACAGATGGTTCTTCAGAAATACTTAGATCCTCCAGAGAAGCTGATACTTGATCTTCTGGTTCTTTGCTTCTGAGGAGCTCTGCTTCTGATGCGTTGCTTCTTGGCTCAACAACTTCTGATATATCAATATCACAATCTGCAAAATTATCAAACTGCTTTGGTTTTTCAGAACCAAGCTTATCATCAAACCTGATATTGATTGATTCTTCTACAACCAATGTTTCAGTATTGTATACTCTGTAGCCTTTTGAGCGTTCAGAATATCCAAGAAGGAAACACTTTTGAGCTTTGGAATCAAACTTACCAAGATGATCTTTAGTGTTCAGAATAAAGCATACACATCCAAAAGGATGGGAATATGAAATGTTGGGCTTTCTATTCTTCCACAATTCATAAGGAGTCTTATTTAGAATAGGTCTGATAGAGATTCTATTCTGAATATAGCATGCAGTGTTTATTGCTTCCGCCCAGAAATGCTTAGCCATATTGGTTTCATTGATCATGGTTCTGGCCATTTCTTGCAGAGTCCTATTCTTTCGTTCTACAACCCCATTTTGCTGTGGAGTTCTAGGACAAGAGAAATCATGGGCAATACCATTCTCTTTGAAGAATTCTTCAAAGGATCCGTTCTCAAATTCACCACCATGATCACTTCTGACCTTTATGATTTTACACTCTTTTTCAGATTGAATCTGAATGCAGAAATCAAGGAACACTGAATGAGTCTCATCCTTGTGTTTTAAGAATTTTACCCAAGTCCAGCGGCTATAATCATCTATGATGACTAATCCATATTTCTTTCCTCTGACAGATGCTGTTTTGACTGGTCCAAACAGATCAATGTGCAAGAGTTCTAATGGCCTTGAGGTAGAAACAACATTCTTAGACTTGAATGCAGGTTTGGAGAACTTGCCCTTCTGACATGCTTCACAAAGTGCATCTGATTTGAATTTCAGATTAGGGAGTCCTCTGACAAGATTCAGTTTGTTAATCTGAGAAATCTTTCTCAAACTAGCATGACCTAATCTTCTGTGCCAGACCCACTGCTCTTCAGAAACAGACATAAGACAGGTCACCTTCTGACTCATAAGATCTTGCAGATCTGTCTTATAAATGTTGTTCTTCCTCTTGCCTGTAAATAGGATTGAGCCATCCTTCTGATTTACAGCCTTGCAAGACTTTTGATTAAAGATTATATCATAACCATTGTCACTCAATTGACTGATAGATAAGAGGTTATGAGTTAATCCTTCTACAAGAAGTACATTAGAAATGGAAGGAGAGTTACCAGACTTTATAGTTCCAGAGCCAATTATATTGCCCTTCTGATCTCCTCCAAACTTGACTTCTCCTCCTGACTTAAGCACCAGGTCTTGGAACATAGACCTTCTTCCTGTCATGTGTCGTGAGCATCCAGAGTCCAGGTACCATGACATGTTGTGCTTTGTCCTTCTTGCAGCCAAGGATATCTGCAATAGGAATAATCTTATCCTTAGGTACCCACATTTTCTTGGGTCCTTTCTTGTTAGATTTTCTCAAGTTCTGATTGAACTTGGGTTTGACATTATAAGCAATAGGAGGAACAGCATGATAATTCTTAATGTGAGTTTCATGATATTTCCTAGGTTGTGTCACATGCTTTTTGGTGTGTGTTATGTGAAAACTTTGAGCATGTGAAGTGTGCCTAATATCATGGGAGTGGCCATACTTGAACTGATCATACAATGGCTTGTATGTGAATTTCATTTCATCAACAGGTTCAAGTTTGTATGGGGTTTCACCCTCAAAACCAATGCCGACTCTTTTGTTTCCAGATACGGCATATATCATAGAAGCTAGCTGACTTCTGCCGATACTTCTCGATAAGAACTTCCTGAAACTTAAATCATATTCTTTCAGAATATGGTTTAGACTAGGAGTGGATTTTTCTGAATTAGAAGGAGATCCAACATCATTGGATAATTTTAAAAGTTTGTCTTTTAATTCAGAATTTTCCAACTCAAGCCTTTTTGTTTCAAATTCAAATAGCTTTTTCAGCTTTTTGTATTTAATACAAATCTGAGACTTGGATTCCAGAAGTTCAGTTAATCCTGAAACTAACTCATCTCTAGTAAGTTCAGAAAATACCTCTTCAGAATCTGATTCTGATGTAGATTCTGATCCGTCATCTTCTGTCGCCATCAGCGCACAGTTAGCCTGCTCATCTTCTGAATCATCTTCTGACTCATCCCAGGTTACCATAAGACCTTTCTTCTTATGAAACTTCTTCTTGGGATTCTCCTTCTGAAGATTTGGACATTCATTCCTGAAGTGTCCTGGTTCATTGCATTCATAGCACATGACCTTCTTCTTGTCAAATCTTCTTTCATCAGAAGATTCTCCACGTTCAAATTTCCTTGAACTTCTGAAGCCTCTGAACTTCCTTTGCTTGGTCTTCCAGAGTTGATTTAGCCTTCTGGAGATCAGGGACAGTTCATCTTCTTCTTCAGATTCTGATTCTTCAGGATCTTCTTCTCTGGCCTGAAAAGCGTTAGTGCATTTCTTGATATTTGATTTTAATGCAATAGACTTACCTTTCTTTTGAGGCTCATTTGCGTCCAGCTCTATTTCATGACTTCTCAAGGCGCTGATAAGCTCTTCCAGAGAAACTTCATTCAGATTCTTTGCAATCTTGAATGCAGTCACCATAGGACCCCATCTTCTGGGTAAGCTTCTGATGATCTTCTTTACGTGATCAGCCTTGGTGTATCCCTTGTCAAGAACTCTCAATCCAGCAGTAAGAGTTTGAAATCTTGAAAACATCTTTTCAATGTCTTCATCATCCTCCATCTTGAAGGCTTCATACTTCTGGATTAAGGCTAGAGCTTTAGTCTCCTTGACTTGAGCATTTCCTTCATGAGTCATTTTCAAGGACTCATATATGTCATAGGCCGTTTCCCTGTTAGATATCTTCTCATACTCAGCATGAGAGATAGCATTCAGCAAAACAGTTCTACATTTATGATGATTCCTGAAAAGCTTCTTTTGATCATCATTCATTTCTTGCCTTGACAGCTTCACGCCACTGGCATTTACTGGATGTTTGTAACCATCCATTAGAAGATCCCATAGATCACCATCTAGACCCAGAAAGTAACTTTCCAGTTTATCTTTCCAGTATTCAAAGTTTTCACCATCAAATACCGGCGGTCTAGTATAACCATTGTTACCGTTGTATTGCTCAGCAGAGCCAGATGTAGATGCAGGTGTAGATGTAGACTTTTCACTTTCATCAACCATCTTTTAAATGAAGCGTTTTTCTCTTCCTGAATCTTTTCTAAACACGGTTAAGTGCTTGCACCTTAGAACCGGCGCTCTGATGCCAATTGAAGGATAGAAAAACACTTAGAAAGGGGGGGATTGAATAAGTGTGACTTTAAATCTTGGACGATAAAAATAAATTGCACAATTATTTTTATCCTGGTTCGTTGTTAACGAAGCTACTCCAGTCCACCCCCGCAGAGATGATTTACCTCAACCTGAGGATTTAATCCACTAATCGCACGGATTACAATGGTTTTCCACTTAGTCCGCAACTAAGTCTTCCAGAGTCTTCTGATCACACACTGATCACTCCAGGAACAACTGCTTAGATACCCTCTAAGACTTTTCTAGAGTCTACTGATCAACACGATCACTCTAGGCTTAGTTCACTCCTAAGACTTCCCTAGAGTATTCTGATCAACACGATCACTCTAGTTACAAACTGCTCAGCCAACTGCTAAGACTTCCTAGAGTATACTGATCACACGATCACTCTAGTTCCTTACAACTTAATGTAATCTATTCAAGAGTTTACAAATGCTTCTTAAAAGCGATAATCACAACTGTGATATTTCTCTTAACGTTTAAGCTTAATCTCACTAAAATATTACAACAGCAATGTAGTGAGCTTTGATGAAGATGAATATTCTGAGTTTAGATTTGAACAGCGTTTCAGCAAGTTTGATATAAGTTGTTTTGGTGCAGAATCGTTAACCTTGCTTCTCATCAGAACTTCATATTTATAGGCGTTGAGAAGATGACCGTTGAATGCATTTAATGCTTTGCGTGTTCCGTACAGCATCGCATTTAATGTTATACGCTTTTGTCAACTACCTCGAGCCTTGTTCACGCTGTGTCTACTGACGTAGCCTTTAGTAGCTTTTAACGTTCCTTTTGTCAGTCAGCGTAGTCTGCCACCTGTACTTCCTTCTGATCTGATGTTTGTGAATACGACGTTTGAATATCATCAGAGTCAAAACAGCTTGGTGCATAGCATCTTCTGATCTTCTGACCTTGAAGTGCTTCTGAGCGTGATACCATCTTCTGATCTTCAGTGCTTCTGATCTCATGTTCTTCTGATGCTTCCATAGACCCATGTTCTGATTCTGCTTCGACCATCTTCTGATGTCTTGCCAGACCATGTTCTGATGTTGCATGCTGAACCATTTGAGATACAACTTCTGAGCGCTGAATTATGCGTACTCTTTATATATATTTCCTGAAAGGGAAATTGCATTGGATTAGAGTACCATATTATCTTAAGCAAAATTCATATTATTGTTATCATCAAAACTAAGATAATTGATAAGAACAGATCTTGTTCTAACAGCGACACCGTCCCATTAACCATATGCACGCACGTGGTGTTAACGGCAAGTGCAACACGCCGTCTCGACGCATGAGCCCATCCGGGTAGGAACCTAATGATGTAGCCTACATGGCATCACTAGAGATGGTTTACCTGTTATGCGTAGGCTTACTTAGCCGCATAAAGCCATCATACCGAGCACGCGAGTGTGTACACAGCAAGTGAGTAAAAAGCCCCGTACGACACTCACAAGCACACTGCAACGGTAATTCAGGTATGTGCCTCTGGGATCCATGATCAGGTCAGTCCCACAGATAACTCCAGGACCCACGGTCCGAATCGTAACTTAGTACCTGGTCTACTTCGATTCAGTATACACACATATCAAGCGCCAAAACACGCAAGCACACAATCCCAATTGTTTAACCGAAACAACGGGCATTAATAGAACATTCATATATCATCACAATGTGGTATCCACATTTCAACATAACATAGCAGTTAGGAATGATGTAGTTAATTCAGTCTAACTATACACAATTCACATGTTACAAAATCAACACACCCATGACCATATAAAACCTTAGTATGTACACATACTCGATAGACAAGTCTCACTAAGAAGAATTCTTATATTATTAAATCAAATATTTTGGTTTAGGGACCAATTTTATTAGAAAGTACACGTCGCTAGCTTTCCAACGACATAAAGTTTGCGCAATTCCGATACCCAAGCCGAAAGTTACGAATTTATGAAGTTTGCTGATTTTTTTCCCCCTGCGCCCAGGGTAACCAATTACCCAAACTCAGTAACCGATTACTGGCACTAAAAACAGTCCAAAATTGCATTTTTAACAGAGTAATCGGTTACCAAAAGACCCGTAACCGAATACCCTGTAGCAGAATCAATTTTCTGCGTTTTAAAAGCTCTAAACCAGTTCCAAACATCCTATAATTGATTCCCTGCACTCTCAATACAGTCCCAACGAAATTGCATCATATAAACACATTTAGGAACATCAGCATGCAAGGATTATAGCAGAACAAACATAATTAGCATCATTGATTCCCTAATTTACTCACAATCCCTAAACCCCAAAAGAGAAATCCCTACATGCAAACCCCAAGTCACTATCTAAGGACTCACCTTGGATCAAATGGAGGTTAAGATGGTGCTCTTGTTACTATTGCATCTTCCTCTTGCTCAAACTTCCATCTCCATCATCAAGAAATCCGTAGCTCTCCATAACACACATTCAGCATAACTGACACAACTTCAAGATCCGTTTTCTCTTCCAAAACAGAAGCTATGAACGCGAACCATAGGTGCAAATCAAAGATAAATTCGTTAGCTTCCTAATGGGACCAGAATCGTTACGATTGGAGTTACGAGTTGAGAGTTATACCTGATTTAGTGGAGGCTGCCATGGAATACGAAAATGGAACTTGAGTTATGAGTTCTCCTTGGCTCTAATCTCTTTATTCTCCAAAAGAAAGGATTCTCTAACAAAGATATGCATCCCTCAATCCAAACAACTCCTTATGACTCATGCAAGATGTCTATTGTCCAAAATGCCCTCTAACTATGCCATAATCACAAAGTTGCCATCTTGTTGGTTTCTAACCAATATCCTTCTATTCCAACTTACTTTGGATTTTTCTACTAATCCACTTACTCTTATAATAATCCTCCTTAGATTATTATAGAATAAGTCTATTGTGCATACCAATTATCAATTAAATGATAATTATCTGGGTCGAAGAATCGGGATATTACAGCAATAAAAGATTACAAACATCAGAAATCTTCAGAAGCTACTGGACATAGTAACAACAACATGGGATAACATCCCTTAACAATCATAATGATGTTAGGACATCATATTTGACATCTTCTTCACAAGAACTCCATTGCATCACAAAAAATCAACACCAAAGAATAAAAACCTCCGGATAAGGTGTAGAAAATCCTGAATTCATTTGGTGCACATTAGGAAGAAGATAACTTGCATTCCCTCTCAACCCAAGAACCTTTTCTTGTCACAGAGGGATAAATCTTCCTCTCATGTGGTGGCATAAGAGAACCATGGAGAATCAGAGAACCCTTAAGCATCATAAGAGGAAACTTAAGAGAAAAAAAACCATCATGTCTGGTAACTCAGAACACAGGTTACAATTGTGTTCATAATTCATATCACATGTCACAAACTTCTAGAGGAATATACTCCAAATTGAACATCTAAGCACACCCTTTCTCCCCCCTTTTTAGAAAAAAATTGACAAATAAGGCCTTCACAAAATTCCTCGGATAGACATGACGTCCCATCTCAAACTCCAATAATTCTTAGTTTAATTAAAAGTTCTTCTAAGATCCAGACTAACAAACTCTCTCCTAGTGTTACTGTTGCAGAAGAAAAACACCTCCTAAAAAAAATTTGATCAGATCACACAATCAAACAAAATTCCCCTGCCCTTACATCCACTAGCAATGGCTAAAACTGGTGAAGTCTTCAACATTGTAGTCATGAAATCACCAGGCATACTACTATAGACACGATCAGAATCTTCACATTCCGATCCACTCAGTAAAAAATGCTTCTTCGGACAATACATATGATCATCAAACTCCACATCCATAATCCCAGACATCCTCTAAGGTAGGGGTGGACAATCGGTCGGTTTGGGTCGGTATCATGCCTAAAACTTAAATCCGACGTAAATCGCGGTTTCATTTTAATGACCCAATTTCGACCGAATTTTTTTTGCTTTTCGTCGGATTCGGTTAAATCGGTAAAGTGGGTGAGTTTAATTGATTTAATATTTATTGGAATAAACTTATTAAAATGACTATTTTTTTTTTATAAAATTTCACATATTCATTTTTTAGTTGTAAAAAAATAAACAAAGTTTTAGAATAATTAAAGAATAACTATTTTTATTATTGATTATTATTATGTGATAAAATTTCTAATATTATTGACATTATTTTGATCATTATCACACTTTAAACTACTAACTAAATAACATTCAAAATTTTATACTGCATGTTCTTATATTATTGTGATAACACAACGCTATCGATACATTATAAAAATGATAATAACTTGGCAATATTGTAAATTTTATTTTTATAATGTTATCCTTAAAGTAATAAAAATAAATAAAATAAATATTAATTGAGTTCGATTGAATTTGGTTTTTGATGGATCCAAAATAATCATTCGAGCCCGACCGAAACAATTCTATAATACCCAAATTAAACAACAAAATTAACTCGACACCCAATCCGACCCGATTTGATTGCACAAAATAACCAACGGATCGTTCGGTTTGAATCAGGCGGATAACATATGTCCACCCCTACTCCAAGGACAACCACTAACTGGCCTGACGTTACAATATCATTTATGACACCAACTTCATAATACAGAACCCAATCACTTTGGTTCTTAACTCACCATTCAAAGGACTCATTATGCATTTAAATCCTTGACTCAAGAAGATCTCCATTGAACACATCTTCAACATTTACCACACCAGAGAACCGTGGAGAGAAATAAACTCCCAAACAATCTATGAAACACAGTCTTCAGAATGCAGACTTGCACACACACGTCAGACAAATACTTAGCTCCTGTCAAAGTATTTGCAATCATTCACATGCATACTTTAATCAAAGTAACATATCTTCATAGATTCTCTAAGAGATACAATCAGATGATAATACTACCTTCTCACACTAGGTATAACATTTGATCTGACATCCTTCTTTTGCACACTACTTAGCACAAGTGGATTCTTCATCAAGCCAAATACTCATGACAACCATTCACACTACAGATCATGCCATATTAGGCTAGTGACTGGACTTCACACTCCACTATGATATTTAGAACAACTTCCTTTTTTGAAGAAGCAAACTTTGAGATGATGTTCCAACATCAGTTGAGACATGAATCTCGAACACATGCATTCTACCATTCAGTATGGATTTGGAGATACACCCATGGTAATCCAGACACATCTTTTAAAGGGAATACAAGAGACCCATACATCAACAGCTAATCAACCTTCCATACCATATCATAAATACATGCAGTACCATGCATATTATACAACTCAATAAACCTCTTCTCAAAAGCACCATGTTCATATCTTCTATTTGACTTTGAGATGTTGAACGCCATCCTTCTGCACCTAAAGAGGAGATTCCATCTAACAGGTATCTGAAGCCGACTATAATAACCAGGGCATTGACTGATCATTATACCAAAAATAGACTGTCCAAGATAAGTCTGCTTCTCCCAAAATCTTCAAAACACAAGGATGCCCTTCAATCCTTTCTTAAGAACCACGATCCTTTGGTCCCTAATAGGATTAACAACTCCTTCTTGCTCCAAACAAACTTCTAAATTGCTCATCCTTGGTGGTTTGGACAAAACTTTAGCAAAATGGCAATCAACCACTTAGGTTGATATATCTCCATAGCACATAACCCCTTTGATTGTCTCTTTCACTAGTGGGAGAACAAGAGTTCCATGTTCTTATAGACTTAATAATAGTACCAAGTTTGAGTAAACAACCTCTATCCTGTTTACGAGACACACTACCAGCCATATTGAAAAAACATAAATTCTCAACACCAGGATGTCAAGACAATATATCTGACATTTCTTCACGGCTATTAAACTCCAAATTAGGGGCTCCCTTCAACAACTACCAAGAACACCTTATAGAATCATACATTATTTCCTCCAAAACCAGCACAACCATTAAAAATTCCCCCCACTAGGAATAAGAGCTCAGCTTCTGTACTCCCATCTACTTTGATCAGAAATAAACTGACACCGGGAGTAAAACAATAGGTTGATCATCTCTTGAGAATCCCAATTATCTAAGACACGTTTTTTTGGATAGAAACTTCTTAGACACATAACCCAGATTCCTCCTCTTCCACATCAGGAGAAGGTTCTAAACCTATGAGATCAACACACATTCGTTTAGCACCCAAAGCATATGCTAATCCACAAGAATATACAGTCCTACTAATATGATGTTTCAACATCCAGTAGAACATCAGTTCCCTTATCACGAAACATAATACATTCCTTGATCACCTTTTAGGTCTTTAATGGTAGTCCATCTTCCAACAAACAATATGGTCAGGCTCACTATCCTAACTTAGTCACACACTAGGAATATCCATGCAGATGTATATGATCACCATTGATCAACATCTCTTCAGATTCTCATCAAACTTATTGATAAATGCCTTTATGAGTGGACTTGATATGAACCTCAAGTATCTTTAGCAACTTTAATAAGTTGGTTGAAAATGTATTCCACGTATCACAACATTATAGGATACACCTTCAGATAAGAACAAACCTTTCTACAACCTCAACACCAGAGACACACGAACCACATGGATTTTTCTATCATATGCAGTGGAATAATTCTGGCACGACTTGATCATCCTTGCACAAAACACCACAATCCAGGTGTCAACAGAATAACATAGGTTTGAAAATAAATCAAACTAAAAAAAAAGCAGCTCCCCGCCAAAGCTACAAGCTTGATAACAACAGACAAGAACATGACACACCCTATCACACATAATCAGTGATCCTTCCTAAGGGGTCATTCAAACAAAAATATGAACTGTCCATGTTCATACAATTTTTCAGTAAAAAATCCTTCTTTTCCCAAAGTACCAGAAAGTATCTTCCCAGGATCTCACCATGAACAGAACATGATGACTTCTCTGATATCAATTGAACTTATGGTATATTAGACTTCAGATGTCCTATGACATGTCGATACATCTAATCTAAACAAAACACATAGGAAAGGAAAAAACATACATCAACAATACTCAAAAGTAAATAGCACACATGATTATTAACCCAGTTTGGTGTACAACAACACCTACCCTGGGGGCTACCAAGCCAAGAAGGAGATCTACTATTAGCAGTATCAATTCGAAGCTAAACAACCTCCGGTTTATAACTTCTCACTTAATCCCTACCCTGTGCAACTTCTACCTAAGAACTTTCTAAATAAGATAAACCCCTCTCACTTCCAATCACCACAGTGATGTCTCATAATAACTACCCTAGTTACTAATATTGACAACCCATTACCATAATCTTCAATTACAGACAATACATGATTAAGACTCCCTTAACAAACAAATAGTTGATCTTACTTAAAAGCTTTGATCAAGAACAATAGGTTGAAATACAAGTAACACACACTTAGATAACTGTATCAATGATACCTAAGTGACAAACATACATTCAATACCTAACAAATTATGAATGCATGACATAACCTTACAACTCAAGGAACACAGTCCAACTCACATGTCGAGTGGATCACAAACAACGCACAAAGAATACACCTAGTATTTCTACATCTCAGACCCGTGTGTAACACTCCCTTCTAACCCCAAGGTATTAATATGATTACGTAGCAACATCAGAGTAAAATTAGCATATATATCTCAAAAGGCGTCACATTTATTTTCAAAAACAACAAAACATACACCTAATCATAATCATAACACTTATTTAAACTTCACGTTTCATTTTCATATCACAGCGGAATAATTCTTTTTCAATTTATACCAATCATTTCATCTCATAAAATGAACCATGTATCAAGGCTTAGGCACTAAATCCACATCATCATATAATCTCAAAATACAATACCAAATAAAAGAGAGTATCACAATTATCTCTCAAAACAACAACGTGAGTTCAAATAACCCCCTTGTTACATGACCAGAGCATGACTTACTACCTAAGATAAATCTAAGAAAAAGATAACTCCTCCAACTAATCCTCACGAGAAGCACCGCTATCTTGAGTACCCGAGCGATGTCGTACAAAACATCATTCCAACAGAAGGGTGAGAATTCATATCTTCATAAAAATATATAATAATAAGTAATGCATAACAAACATTCACCAACCAAATTCATCACATTTCACATATTCATGTATTCAACATGTCTAATACATTTCATATATTCACATATGCAACATTGCTCCATAATTCAAGATATCAAAGATAATCAAACACAATAACACAATGTAATAATTAAATCAATGATCACATATTTCATATCAAAACATAATCT
Organism: Vicia villosa; assembly: GCF_029867415.1. Taxonomy (NCBI): domain Eukaryota; kingdom Viridiplantae; phylum Streptophyta; class Magnoliopsida; order Fabales; family Fabaceae; genus Vicia; species Vicia villosa. The sequence goes on from NC_081180.1 coordinate 156,798,192, forward strand.
TCACATTGACTCACATGACTCAAATGCAACTCAATGCAGTATGCACGTGGTACCAATCGTGAATATCAAGTACACCTCGCTCCAGATCCCCATTAGGATTAAAGCCACCAATATGAACATGTAGTTCACCGTTCCTGATCCTCACTATAGGACCAGAACCACCAAAACCGAGAGTACTATAAGCTCTCTATGAATGTATGTGCAAATACCAACAAACATATGTAATTAAGACTATCCAGTCAATCTTAATCATACAAGCAAATCACAATAATCCATCACACTACTTCGTTGACAAAACCCCCTTCTTCAAAGCTTTCACTAGGCCTAATCCTAATTGAAAAATCTTATGTCAAATACCCTTAAATCATCCTTGATTTGAAGGAAAAACCCCAACTGATTTTATAAATGATACCCCCAAAGAACCTTCAACCCAATTTGATTTACAAATTCTAAATTGGACCTTATCACTCTAACTCTAGACGACACCCAACAAACACAATTATGTGTAGTTGTATGCATAGAGAAAGGATGACAATTAAAAAAATCTTTGTATGTTCTATGGTTTCATGTCTTTAAATGATATATATATATATATATATATATATATATATATATATATATATATATATATATATATATATATATATATATATATATATATATATATATATATGTTCCATACTCGGGATTCTTATAAGGCCGCGACCTGGATCGAATATTGTGTAAACAAGCATTTGTACAAGTCAAGCGAGGACTATTCCTAAGAGGTGTCGGGTATACTAGTCGGTCAGTGAGGTACAACCGAATACCAGCAGAGGCCGCGTACTAAGGGGCACGCAGAGAGTCATGATGCAGCCCGGAAAAAACGTCTAGCTGTTACATACAAGTCGGCTATAATCGATTATTGAATGTTTCATCAATGATCTCAAATTAAAGACAAAGCCAACGTCTGTTACAAATGAAGTCCAAAAGAAACCTCTTTAATGAGGTTCTAAAGGCCTAATAAGCTATAAAAAGGGGCACCCTCCAGAGGGATAAGCAAGACACTCCTCTTGGAATAAAGTGTATAGTACATTACTTCCAAATCCCCAAAGCTACATAAAAACATCATCTTGTTTGCAGCTTACCTTACCTTTAAGGGCAAGCTCGTCCTACACAGAGTTTTTACACAAGAACATCGGCGCCCACTGTGGGACCTAGGTGTAACCCCCCTAATTTTGACCCTAAGATCATACAACATTTGCATCAAGTACTCACTTTGTCTTTGGTGTTGTACTCACTTTGTCTTTGAGGGGGAATCATCAAGTACCTATGTTTGTTTAGCTTGTATATATTATACTAACCAAAATACCAAAAAAAAATTCTTTGTTCCTTTTGTATATTTGTGTTTTATAGGTACCAAGCCAAGACATCCATTAAACAGGGAATTTTTAGCATTTATGACAAATGAAATCGATTTCCCTCTTGGATAAATTGATTTCCCTACTGCAATTTGCGCCAGATTTTCACTTTGAGCAAGAGGAAATCGATTTCCCTCCTGGGTAAATCGATTTCATGCAGCAAATTTGGCCTAAAAGGAGCAATTCTCAAGTTTAGTGATATTTGGCACAATTTTTTGGGAGAATATTTTTGATCACATAATTCCATGCCTCATCATAATTAAATCCTATCATACACCCTCATTTGATGACCTGTGCACCACTTGATCATTTCTTGGATCACTTTTTATTATTACCAATATTCCACATCATTACCATAATTAATTTCCTTCATAAACTCCATTTTAATCCCATTTCTTACCAATTAAATTCAAATTAATCTCCAAGGGATAATTACCAATTTGCCACTACCCTCACTCCCAATTCTATAAATAGAGGCCTCCCCTCCTTCATTTCACAAGATTTTGATAGCCAAACTTACCTTGTAAGAATTTCTCTAGAAGCTTTTGAGAGCCAAAATCAATCTTTCAAATTCTCTTCCCATCCTTTCCCAAATCGCTCAAAGCTCTTCTTTCACAAAAAGTTAGTGAGATTCACCTTGAATCTTACTAATCTTTGAGCTAAACCTTCATCCAAACACTTTTTCTTCATCCATTCTTGGTAGATCAAGGCTTGTTGGTGTTTGTTCTTGAAGAAGTTGATTTCAATTGATAATTTCTTGATCCATTTCCATTCTTCAAGATGTGATCCTTTATTGATTATGCGTGCTACATCTTTGATGTTACTTTGGTGCTATTTGCTGGTGATTTGATGGTATTTTGGTGCACAATTGTATCCAAGATCACAAGGTGTTTGTTTTAATGTTTAAACAAGGTTTTCTCCCTTAGATGCTGTTTTTTTTACAAAAATACACAAGTGAAATCGATTTATCTTTGGATGAAATCGATTTCATGTTGTTGCTTTACGCAGTGTTTTTGAAATATGCAGCTGATGAAATCGATTTCCCTCTGGATGAAATAAATTTCATGCTGACAAAATCCTATTTTTTGCCTTTTTAACTTGTTTTTTTGGTACTTCCTCTTCTCCTACTTCCTTCTTTTTGTTAGTGCTTTTATTGGCTGATTGGCATCTATGATTGGCTAAAACATAATAGCAGTAAAACATAATATAATTGTGAATCTTGCAAGTTTTAAAAGAACAAAACATGTACAAGAAAGATGTTAGATGGAATGTCATGACATCAACTCATGACATCGCGCCTGCAGAACTAGAAGGAAGATTCAATTTGTACTTAACAGATACAGGATATTCGCAGAATATTTTGTAATCCTATGTGGCGCAAATTTAAAGATCAAAAGAATATTTGAAGAATCAGATCAGAAGATTGAAGATTTAGGAAGAATCAGATCAGAAGATTGAAGATTCAACAATTTCTAATTTAGGAGATAAATTAGGAAACTCATGATTAAAAGACCTTATTTGTAACAGAATATTTCTGCATATTTGTAACAACAAGGAGTACTGCAATTTGTAAGCCTAAGTCCAATTGGGATCAGGTTATAAATAGGAAACTTTGTAACCTAGTTTGATATAAAAAACCTTGTTTTAGAAACGATATAGTCATTAGGGTTTCTATAGGTAGACCACCCAGGTTGTGGGATGGCTGCCATGTCCTTCTCGAAACCTGTAGGTTAGACAAGTGACTGTTCTCAATCGAAACCTGTAGGTAAGAGTTGAGTATTATGTTCTTGATCGAAGCTATGAAGCAAGATCAAGTTATTGTGCATTGTTAATTGTGTAAATAGCTGTTGCAGGGTTGTAACAGTTAGGTATCACTAGGGAGTGAGGAGAGGTTCTCTTGTCTTAGATGGAGTTTTGAGATAAAGGTTGAATTGGGTAGTGACTAGGTAAACCAGAGGTTGTTTATATGTAAACCTGAGGTTGTTTACATAAAATAGTACTACTGATAATGAAATCTTCTTCCTGGCTTGGTAGCCCCCAGAGTAGGTAGTTAGACCGAACTGGGTTAACAATTGACTATGTTATTTATCTTCTACATTGTTTGTTCAGTTATGAATGTTATGACATTGTTTATAACATCAGGTTCAGAAGTATTAGCTGTTCCTAAACAGAACCATATAAAGATTATAATCTGGTTATGTCTACTGAACATGTGTGTCCCAGGTCTCATTGACTCTTGTTTAGGAGTGATTAATAAATGGGGGATCTTTCTATTCTGCCTCTGATACAATAATAACAAATCAGATGTCTTGACATCAGGATTGACATCCGAGTCTGTCATACCAGAATTTTACTTTTGATGTTTACTTTGAATTGCAAGTTTAGAGGTCTAATTCCTCTTCAAATTCAATGGACTTATGGTGTTGATGGGGTGAAAATCCTAATCCACAATATTAAGTGATTGAACTTGAAGATGGAAGGAACCTTTAATGTAATTCTATCTTTTTCTTCTCTTTTATTTTGGTCAATGAAAATCTTTTATATAATTGGAATTCTTTTGATTTTTTGATGAAGATGAGACTGTTACCTCTTTTCTTTTCATGCAGCATTGCTTTCAAAAAATGATGTGCATATCGTTTCTCTCGTATGCATTAGCCCATAAATCTTTATTGACCGACCTCGTTGTAGGGTGACTTCTATATAAGTTACTTGGCGATTGCTTAACATAGCGCTACATTATTTGCCCCGAATCGAAAAAAAGATAAAAAATGGAAGAGATTGTATGCAGTTGGTTTAAGACTTTTGAAAGATCATCGTGTAGTTGCTTTGATTCTATCAATATTCTGATAAGCTTTCATTGAAGTTAAACCCGAGTTTATCATTCACTCACCATTGATCTTCATTTACTAACTATTAACGATTAACAACTAACTTTACTTTTATGCTCTTTATTATATTGTCCTTTATTTTTTTTTCGCTTTATGATTTTATTTTCCCATTTATCATTCATCATCTTTATGTTTATGCCATTTTTCCTTTGTCCACTTAGACTTATTTTTTAATGTTTATGCCATTTTTTCTTTGTCCACTTGGACATATGTTTAAGTTTACGCCATTTTTCTTTTTTCCACTTGGACCATACTTTATTTTTATGATTAAAAAATTAATAACCAACTTGAACAATAAAAATCCTTAAAAGACTCTTTGTGGACTATTGGTTACTATCCTGAGCACTTTGGAGATCTGGACCTACTGGACTTAGCATTAGGATCCTTGTTACCTTGATAGATCTGGACCTTGTTATCTTACTGTTATTCTGTCTGGAAGTCCTTAAAGTTTACTCCAAGGCGTTGGGTTGTTTTATTTTTGTGTATGCAAGTGATTCTTTGAAAGTCCTTGATGGTTAATTCCAAGGCATTGTGATAAGGAATTCATCTCTACACAGCCGTTACTCTGCCCAATTTTTGTCAAAAGCTTATGATGTATTCAAAAGGCTTGGTGCAAGTTGTGTTAAAGATATCAAGTTCATATGGATGCCCAATTGGTATTATACTTGCTTGCTTATGGTCGTCCAAAGGATGGGAAATCTAAATATACTCTTTAATGTCAAGTGTTGGCTTCTTATTTGGTTAGATCGTTCTTTTCCTTAGCTTTTATTTTATGCTCTAGGATAGTCCCTTCATCATCTTTCCCCTTATTAGATTTTCAAAATCTTCTCTCTTTTTCCAAAACCTTCTTATGTTTGCAATCTCTTAAAAAATATTTCTTAAAAAACATCTTTTTCCCTTAGTGGCTTTTTTTTTTAAAAGTTTATACACGATTAATTGTTGTGGTGAGTTGTGATACCCCACAATCTTGATATTGATTGATATGACGAAACCTTTTCCATTTGAGAGAGCTAGTGGCATACTTGTTGATATTATCCAAGTTGGAGCCCTTCTTTCATTTGTGATGCAAAGGATCTATTTGTTCTCATGTTTAAGATCAATGACCGAGTGTTCTCTCCTATGATGATAAAATGTTTAATCCGTTAAAAAATCTTCCCTCTAAGTGGAACTACATTAGCTTTGACTTCTCCATTGCACCGAGAAGGTATGTAGGCACAAGATGTAATGTCTTACCGATCTTGTTTTAAAAATCAAACAAACCCTTTCTTTTGCATACAATATCTTTTTTAAACACATATTTTTAAAAAGGTTCCTGTGGAGTACCACAAATATGAGAGGGGGCTTAAAACATTCCCCTTGTATAATCAACACCCGTACCTAAAATATCTTTTTGTTGTTTTTGTTTCAAAAACTTCTTTTTGGGTTTATTTCGCTCTTTTCCCATTTCCTTTGGAAACAATAAAGCGCAATGGCGAATTTAACTGAAATAACAAGTCAAGTCAATCCAATGGCTTTGATCTCAAATTTTCCTACCGCTACACTAGGTAAAATTTATCCCAGGCCACACTCACTAACATCAAAATGACCTTGGAAGGTGATCCTTCAGACATGGCACAGATGCTAGCCATGATTGATGAGTTGCGCCAGCAAAATGACACACTACAGGATAATGTTCACCATCTACAACTCCAAACTCAGGCGGACCCTCCTCTAGAGGACGAGCCTCTGGATACCTAACCCTTGTCTCGTGAGATTTAGGAAGATGTAGTTCCTAAAAACATCCGGGCACCGTCGCTCGCCACCTATGACGGTAAAACCGATCCACATGAGCACACCATCGCCATTAACAATCAAATGGCGGTAATAGGGCCTACTGAATCCCTGAAGTGAAAAATGATGGCCGACACGTTCAAAGATGTAGCCTTGAGATGGTACATGAGCCTACCCCGAAAATCCATCTTGAGTTACCAGGATCTTACCAAAAAAGTATTACAACACTTCTCGGCCATCAGGAGCCGAAAAGTCTCCACGACAACATTATTCACAGTTCGACAAGGGCAATCTGAGTCCCTTAGAGAGTACTTTGCACGATTCAACGAGGAAAATATCAAAGTTTCCCACCCCAATCAGGAGCTGTTCACCAGAGCCTTTTTGCATGGCCTCTATGCTGAACAATTCAATGAATCACTGGCCCAAACACCAGTTTCCAACATGGATGAGATTATTACCTGGGCCGGGTGCTATATAAAAGGAGAGGAAAGTAACCAGGAGAAGAGATCTCGGGATTCCTCTAAAAAGTGAAAAGTTCAAGAAAAGAATCCCGGGAAGAAGCATGATCAACAACAATCTATACCCCAGGAAAGGTAAGAAGATAGACCCCCTAGAAGCCGAATAGGCGACCACTAGAGCGAGAGGGAAATCACACCTCGCTAAACACTAAAATGGGTGACATATACCAGGAGGTGAACCACTTAAACCTCATCCCGTACCCTCCTAAGCTAAAGAAGGCTAAGGTTGTGCTTGAGAAGAACTCTGGGGCCTGGTGTAGCTATCATCGCCTCTGAGGACATACTACTGACGATTGTAAACAACTCAAGAAGGATATTGAGATCCTTATCCAGAGAGGGCACCTATCTGCCTATGTGAAAGATGTCTGAAAGAGAAACCCTGATAGAAAGGAGTCTGATCAAGAAGGATCCTCAGTTGGCAAAAAAGGTAAGGAAGCCGAGAAAGCAAATGAAGTAAGGGCAACCCATCACAACCTTAAAACCATAGCAGGTAGTTTTGCAGGTGGTGGGGAAACAAGTTCATCGCGTAAAAAGTATGCCCGCTGTGATGCACATTTCTGAGACTATGGTACATGAAGGTGAGTAAGATCTAGATCCAGTCGGCTTCTTTAAGCGAGACACCATGGGAACCATGCCTCACTAGGATAACCCAATGGTGGTCAAGATTTAGATACGTGACTGGACGGTCAAGCGAGTCTTGGTGGATTTTGGGAGTTCTGCTGATGTACTTTACTGGGAAGCCTTCCGAGGAAAGGAGTTCGATATCGCCGAGCTGCTACCTTTCAGAGGAACCTTAGTCGACTTCGCTGGGGAACAAGTACAAATCATGGGACACTTACCCGTTCTTACCACCTTCGGGAGCGGCGAAAATGCAAAAATATCAAAGTTAGGTACCTGGCAGTGAATTCAACATCACCTTATAACCCCATCATCGACAGACCATCTTTCAATGCCCTAGCAGTGAACTTATCAATGTTGTACCTGACGATGAAGTACCCGCTCAGAGTTGGTCAGGTAGGAATTGTTAAAGGGGATTAAGGGCTAAAAAAGAAGTGTTACAAAGATAATTTGAAGCTGAACAAGAAGACACAACCACAGACCGCTGAAAAAAGCAAAATGGACACAGTCAATCTGATGAATATGGACCCCAGGGTGAATCCTCTTGAGGAAAGTTTGTCTCCCTGTGAGGGAACCAAAAAGATCCAGATCGGTGACGATCCATTAGAAATAACCTACTTGGGAGTTAATCTCGACCCCGAGGAGGAATCCGAGATAGTAGTAGTCTTAAGAGAGAATGTTGATTTGTTTGCATGGAAACCCTCAGACATGCCCGGTATTGACCCAAATATCATATGCCACAATCTGGCGCTTGATCTGGGTAAGAATCCGGTATCACAGAGAAAACGAAAAGGAGGTGACGAAAAAAGAAAAGCCATCGCCGAGGAGGTCAGAAAGCTGTCGGAGGCTAAGTTCATCAAAGAAATCAAATCCTACGCGGTTATCCAATGTAGTCATGGTTAAGAAGAAATATGGTAAGTGGAGGATATGTGTTGACTTCACTGACCTGAATATAGCCTACCCAACGGATCCATATCCCCTAACTCCCATAGACCGGCTAATAGATGAATAATTTGGGTACCGCCTCCTCAATTTCATGGAAGCGTATTCCGGCTACAATCTGATTTTTATGAATCCGACTGATGCATGAAATAAACTCTTTATTCATAGATTAGACGAAATACAAAGCTCGAATTCAAGAAAACAATGTAATTACACATTATACTGCTTAGTTGTGGCGCTTAAAGTCTTTCGAGTTAAGGTAGTGAAGCCAATCTTCATCTAACTCGGAGTCTGAATCATGCTCTTTAGTAGCACCTTTTTCCTTCAAAGACTCTGACCTAGTCTTCATAGTTTGACTTCTCTTAGAATGAGAAACTACTTCAGGAGATCCTTTCTTCTTCACAGCACACGACTTTGACACTTCAGAGGGTGATTTTGCCTTTGGGGTTGGGGTTGTCTATCGCTAAAAAAGAAAGAGAGGTCTTGGAAACAAAAGAACCTAAGCCTTCCCTTTTATAATAAAAATGGGAAGCAGGTTTTAGCATAGGTAATATCAAAATGCATTAAATGTCTAAAAATTTATGGGAAATAGTGCACACATAAATCCAATCTCGGGTCGATCTATGGTTACCTACTCGGATAAAGTGTTAACTGTAAATAAATTTGTAAGACAAATGAATTGGCAAAAGATCCATAAAAGCAGAAAATTAAAAATCCTAAGAAGGGTTGTGTTTGGATTACATAAGGGCGAATTCAAAAGGAGGACATAGCCGGAAGCTTTATCCCCCGCGACCTTCAAACTCTTTTCCAGCTTGGATATCTTATCCAAATGGAGCTTCTGGTCTTTCTCAAGATCATGGGTTTTTCTTGTATGGTCATCCCCGACGTCAAAGAGATCCCGGGCCAGAACCATACTCCTCATGAGATAGGAGCTGAGGATCTGGAAGAGTTCTTGAGGACCCACCAATTTAGCTCTTTTGACATCTCCGTTAGCATTCAGATGGTCATATGCATATTTAACTCCATCAAAATCATTTGACCAGAACCTGAACTCCCCAGAATTACCACAATTACTCTCACATTGGCCTCGCATCAGGGCAAGAACGTCCAAGTCTTTTTGACAGGCATCCTCGTTCATAATAGTTTGAGCCTTCTTTGGAGTAGGTTGGTGAAGTTCCTCGGGTATGTCTCGAGCAGACACTTCTTGCTCAGGAAGTGCCACTAACGAGGCCTTAGATCTGGTAATTTTCTTACGCTTTGTGGTCCGGGTATCAAGATCAGAGAGATATGACTTGTTCTCAGACGGTCTGCGGTGCCTCTTCGGGCAGCACGGGCCGCGGCCAAAACTTTCCTTTTCCCGATAAGAGACAAATCAGTCATTTTGTTTGCATAAAAGAAAATCATATGGATTAGAAATACATAAAAGGACAAAAAACTCTATACATCCGATAAAAGGGTCATTACCAAGGAAAATAAGGAGTTTCTTGTCGAGAATGGGAAGCAAAGATTTAATTTTCATTATACAGAAAGAATCTAGAACTTTCAGACAGCTACGTTCCACTTCGCTCAAATTCTTATGCGAAAAACCATATATAAGGACAAGGTCTTTGGTCCAATAGAAGGGAAGGCGAGAATGACCGTCAGCGGTATAGAGGACTTGTGGACAAGTCCGAATGCCTTTCACTCTCACGAACTTACCCTCATAGTCCTTGTAATTGCTGGTGTAAGCTATCAGGAAGCTTCTAGAGGGAATGTCGCTTATCTGGATCGAACTGCTTTTCTCCAAGCCATTCACTTCAAAAAAGGAGAAAAACAAGCCTATGTTGGGTACAATTGAGATAGCCTCGCAAACCCACTGAAAGGCCTTTATAGATACCCAATTATTAGGACGAAGTTATAAGGTGCCACGTTCACAGTTTTAATGATGTCTACTTCAAAATCCATGAAGGGGATCTTAACATCAAATGTCTCTATTACACTTGAATAGAAATAGAACAAGTCATCCTTAGAGCTCGGAGGATATAGGGTACAAACTCTCTCTCTCTCTCTCTCTCTCTCTCTCTCTCTCTCTCTCTCTCTCTCTCTCTCTCTCCTGGTCTACAGGGTTCCAATACTACATCGTCTTCATCCCCATAAAACCCATCATTGCTAGTGCCTAAATACTCGCGAGACACACGACCTTGCATTCATGGTGGCACGTTGCAACGACTATAAAAGCATCCGAGATTGTTCCATACTCGGGGGATTGTTCCATACTCAGGATTCTCATAAGGCCACGACTTGGAACGAATACTGTGTAAATAGACATTTGTACAAGACAACCAAGAACTATTCCTAAGCGGTGTCGTGTATGCTAGTCAGTCAGTGAGGTATAGCCGAGTACCAGCAGAGGCCGCGTACCAAGGGGAACACAAAGAGTCATGATGAAGCCCGGACGTAACGCCTAGCTGTTACATACATGTTGTAATACGGTGAACTGACTTTATTTGAAATGTGCGGATAACAAGAGTCGCCACCGACTTTTATTTTATCCAATTAGGAAAGGCTAAAAGAACAGGAAAATACATTTGAAAGATTTTGAGTTCGGGGGGTAAGTTATACAAAGGGAAGGTGTGAGGCACCCTTTGTATCCATGGTTATCCATGGGCTCTTAATTGCTTAGCTCACTTTTGAATTGTTTGAAATGTTTGAAAAGGAGGTGTGAAAAGTAAAAACTTTGAAGAAGAACTTTAGCTTGTAAATAAGCGTAGTCTTTTGAAAGTATTTAAAAATGAGTGGGAAAAGATTTTGAAGTTTCGAATTTGAATTTGAATATGAGCAAGCATTTAATAGCAACTACCCTAAGTTTAAAAAAACGTTCTTTTAGCTTTTCAGGTGAAAGGATCTATCCATACCATAAGAGGGCAAGAAGTCTTTCAATTGGATGTTTAAGGGTCATCGAGGTTTATCATTCGCCACAAGACTGTCCCTTGCCATAAAGAGGGCAGGTAGTCTAAGGGAAGGATATAATAGTCATTTTATATCTTTAGGCATCATGCGAGGATACCTTAGCAATTGGGACAATTATTCTTTATAAGGCATCTTCGAGGGAGTTTCAATAACTTTAAGGAAACATTGCTTTAGGTATCCTCGGAATCGAAGGACTTTGACTATTTAGCATACTAAGAGGCAACAGGTTTATAAGGCAACAGGCAACAAGAGGGATTACCCTAAAGGTGTGTGTGTGGCACAATCACGTGGTTCAGTTCGAATATTTAATCTTGTAATTAGTGATCTAATTTAGTTTAAGGCTTGCACTCCCTAGGATTACTAACCACAGCAGAAAAATAAAGGCAGAATGAAAATCCTACGCTATTACAGTGAACACCTGCGGGGATGGGGAATTAAAACGCAAAGAATAAGAAGGAACAATAATTAATCAAAAAATCTTGAATGTCCTGATCTTCCTTGAACTTCGATTGACCCTGAAAATTAAAATAAAAATAATAGGGGAGTTAGTGTAGGAGGGACTCATTGACTATTGAAGCAAACTCTATTTTGGGAAAAAGGCAAAATAAAATTAAAATGATGTTAAATAGAAACTTAGCTTTTTTTGGTATGGCGGGGCGTGTGGCTGAAAGATCTTTGAATAACCCTGAAAATTAGGCACAAAGAAGAGAAACGTTAGTGCATTAAAGATCCATGAATTATAGGTACAAACCCTAATAGAATAAATAAATGGGATTGAACAAACCCTAAAAGGTATGAAATCGAAAGTTTGATCAGATAGATAAGCCAAAATAAAATTTAATAGTTATAGGGTTAAATCTAATATTTTAATTAATTAAGCATATAAACAACTAAATTGAATTGGCCTCTATGGGGATCGAACCCATGACTGTTTGGTTACCAACAGTCTCTCCTTGCCAAATGTACTACGCTGCATTAATTGTTAAGAGAACAAACTAAATTCAATAAATTTCAAAAACATTACTAAATGGGAAAAGGTCAAAAAGATGACGCGCGTGGGGCCCAAACAGAGTAGACCAGCGAATCAGAGAGGAGAGAGAGATGGGCGTTGTTTGACTGGCCAACCACAATGCAAGGAAACGCCACGCGTGATGGTCCATGTTTCCACGTCACTGTTCATCTTCTTCACCAAGGTTTCCTGCGGATTCTCCCAGAGATTCAGCTGCGACTTTTCCTGCGAATAAACCTTCGAATCTAAAAACCTATAAAAACAACATTAACAAAAACAAAGGACGACCCAGATCTATGTAAAATCCCCTCCTGAATCCATTGGTGAGGTCCGTTTGGTCTAAAAACGCTTGTAGAGGTGAACCCGATTGCCTATAGTCGTTATGCCCTAATCATGGTGAACTTGTATTCAGGCGTGAAAGTAATGATTTATAGGTTCCAATCTCCTCTAAACATCATCACAAACACATTAGTAACACTAAGTCATACCAAGACTTGATAATACTTGAAAAATGAAAAGATCAAGATCAAGAAACATGAATAATATGAACAATATGAATGAATGTTTCTCATGCTTTACATCTTGGCCATGGATGCAAACTTACTCTTTTTTACCTTAGGAATAGAATGAGACCTTTGGAACGAATTGAAAGCGGCTGTAATGAGAGATGCAACTTTCACCTATTCTTGAATATTTTCTCTCTTGGAAACCCTTGTGTTTTTCCTCCTCTATGAAGCTGAGATTGTTGTGTCTTTATATGTGATGGATTAGGGTTGGATATATGGACACAAATCATGTGATTGATGCGAGAAATTTTGAGAAAAATATTTGAATGAGATTCGCACCAAATCTTGCTATTTTGGATGCTTCTCTAATTCTTGCATTTTTTCCACGTATGCATGATGATTTGAATCTGAATAATAATTGAGATTATTCCATATCATCTTCTATTATTTAAATTTTGATTTTATTTGATTTAGTTTGATTTAATTTGAATAAAATCAAAGATAAATGAAATAATATCATAAGATAAATAATATTTGTCAATTAAAGCTTCATGCATTTCTCAAATTTTGCCCAACTTCGACAAGACATATCTCCCTCATTATTTATTGTATGAAGATGTTCTAGGACTTTTTGGAAAGCCCAAGATGTCCTCTAAAATCTACTTTGGAACATATTTTTCATTTGGAGAATTTATCTTGATGATATCGCTCCTGACAAAAAACAGCCTTTTGCGATCCTCTAGAAGGACCTGTAATGTTTTGGCTCATATCTCTTATGCGGAAGCATTTCTTGACCTTGGGCCCAAAATCAAAGTTGTAGAGAATCAAATTTCCTTGAGAATGAGCTTCGGTTAAGGAATTTATGATAAAGTATGAGAGAGTTATGGTCAGTCAAAGATGGGTTGACTTTCAGTTCAAAACCCTAATTTAGAAACTTGTCCTTTTGATGATTTCTGAGCTTTCCTTGATGATTCACGATCAAACCTTGATCAAATGATGAATGACACTTCAAAATGATAATTTTGACCAAAAATCAGAAGTTTTGACTGTGATTTGACCACAGTTGACTTTTAGGTCAAACTAGTCGACTGTTGACCATTTGAGCTGTTGATTGATCAATCTTGTGAATCAAGGCTTGAAACTTGGCATGAGGATTATTTGAATCATATGAGAGGCCATGGAGTCCATTTGAGGTATTAGAAGTTGATTTTACTTTGAGAAATCCAAAACCCTAGTTTGGAGGCTGTTGTTTAGGAGAGAGACTGCATGCTTCCTTCTTGTATATCTTTGAGCATTTGAAAGTCAGATGGACTGAAATATGGATAAATATGTTGGGCAAATTTTGGGGTATGACACATGCTAACTATAACCTATGATTGAATGTGTCATCAATGATCTCGTATTAAAGACAAAGCCAACATCTGTAATGAAGGAAGTCCAAAAGACACCTCTTTAATGAGGTTCTAAAGGCCTAATAAGCTATAAAAAGGGGCTCCCGCCAGAGGGATAAGTAAGACACTCCTCTTGGAACAAAGTGTATCATACACTGCATCTAAATCCCTAAAGCTACACATAAAGATCATCTTGTTTGCCGCTTACCTTACCTTTAAGGGAAAGCTCGTCTTACATAGAGTTTTTACACAATAACAATATATATATATATATATATATATATATATATATATATATATATATATATATATATATATATATATATATATTTGTGTGTGTGAGTAAGAAAGAAATAACAAAAAAAACATCATACTTTTAGCAAGATTATAAGTTTGAAAAAATTAAAGGAGTATGTGTTGACCCCAAGATATCATGTGTCGACCCACAAATGTTATGTGTCAACCTGAGAGCTTTGTGTGTTGACACATAGAAGGAAACAACTTTTAATTTTAAAAAACCTTCAGTATGTGTCGACTTCAAGATTGCAGGAGTAGATCTCAACATGTTGTGTGTTGACCTAATAGACTTATGTGTTGACACATAAAAGGTAGAGATTTTTTTTTATAAAACTTTCAGCATGTATTGAACTATGAAAATCCTGGTATTACAAACTCGGATGTCAATCCTGATGTCAAGACATCTGATCTGTTATTAATGTAGCACACATGTTTAGCATACATAACCATATTATAAGTTTTACATGGTTCTATATAGGAGCAACTAACACTTCTGAACCTGATGTTATAGACAAAGTCATAACATTCAAAACTGAACAAACAATGCAGAAGCTAAATAACATAGTTAATTGTTAACCCAGTTTGGTCTAACTACCTACTCTGGGGGCTACCAAGCTAGGAAGAAGATTCCACTATCAGTAGTACTATTTTATATAAACAACCTCTGGTTTACAGATAAAAAACCTCTGGTTTACCTAGTCACTACCCAATGCAATCTCTATCTCAAAACTCCATCCAAGATAAGAAAACCTCTGCTCACTCCCTGGTGATACCTAACTGTTACAACCCTGCAACAACTATTTACACAATTAACAATGAACACATACTTGATCTGCTTCACAACTTCAATCAAGCTTACAATACTTAACTCTTACCTACAGGTTTCGAGTGAGGACAATCACTTCTCTAACCTATAGGTTTCGAGAAGGACAAGGCAGACATCCCACAACCTGGGTGGTCTACCTATAGAAACCCTAATGATTACATTGTTAAAACCGGGTTTTCTCTATATCTAACTAGGTTACAAAAGTTTCCTATTTATAACCTGATCCCAATTGGACTTGGGCTTACAAATTGTAGCACCCTTGCTGTTACAAATATGCAGAAAATATTCTGCTACAAATAAGGTCTTTCAATCCTGAGTTTCTTAAATTAGAAACTGTTGAATCCAATCTTCTGATCTGATTCTTCCTGAATCTTCAAATCTTTTAATCTGATTCTTCAATTATTTTTTTGACCTTTAAATATGTGCCACATAGGATTACATAATATTCACATAGAATATTCTGTATCTATTAAGTACAAACTGAATCTTACTTCCAGTTCTGCAGGCGCGATGTCATGACATTCCATCTAACATCTTGCTTGTACCTGTTTTGTTCTTTATAATCTTGCAAGATTCACATTAGTATTATGTTTTACTGCTATTATGTTTTAACCAAATATATGAAGGATAGAAAAACACTTAGAAAGGGGGGGGGGTTTGAATAAGTGTAGCTTTAAAACTTGTAAGATAAAAACTATTTGCACAATGATTTTTATCCTGGTTCGTTGTTAACTAAACTACTCCAGTCCACCCCCTTGGATTGATTTACCTCACATGAGGATTTAATCCACTAATCACACGAGATTACAATGGTTTTCCACTTAGACAACTGCTAAGTCTTCTAGAGTATACTGATCACAACCTGATCACTCTAGGAACAATCTGCTTAGATACCGTCTAAGACTTTCTAGAGTATACTGATCAACAACCTGATCACTCTAGTTCTTACAACTTAATGTAAAACAATTTCTTTTAAGAGTTACAATGATTCTTATAAAGCTATTATCACAACTGTGATTTTCTCTTAAGTTTAATCTTAATCTCACTAAGATATGACAACAGCAATGTAGTGAGTTTGATGATGAAGTTTTGAGAGCTTTTGAATTTGATAGCATTTCTGTATAATGCGCAAGTATTGTATTGAGCTTCTAATCAGAACTTCATATTTATAGGCGCTTGAGAAGATGACCGTTGGGAGCATTTAATGCTTTGCGTAATCCGTACAGCATTGCATTTAATGTTTCACTCTTTTGTCAACTACCTCGAGCCTTGCTTTCGCTGTGTCTACTGACGTTGCCTTTA
Source organism: Vicia villosa (assembly GCF_029867415.1). Taxonomy (NCBI): domain Eukaryota; kingdom Viridiplantae; phylum Streptophyta; class Magnoliopsida; order Fabales; family Fabaceae; genus Vicia; species Vicia villosa. Next base: position 156,814,608 of record NC_081180.1, read on the forward strand.
ATAGCTTCTAACATTCCTTTTGTCTGTCAGCGTAGCCTGCCAGTCTAGTACATGATTCTGATCTGATGTTTGTGTTAACAACGTTTGAATATCATCAAAGTCAAACAGCTTGGTGCAGAGCATCTTCTTGTCTTCGGACCTTGAAGTGCTTCTGAGCGTGATACCATGAGAATTTCAGTGCTTCTGCTTCTGATCTGAAGTTCTTCTGATGCTTCCATAGATCCATGTTCTGATTCTGCTTGACCATCTTCTGATGTCTTGCCAGACCATGTTCTGATGTTGCATGCTGAACCTTCTGAGTCAGTGCTTCTTGCGCTGATTTTGTGCATACCCTTTATATAATTCCTGAAATGGAAATTGCATAGTATTAGAGTACCACATTATCTCATGCAAAATTCAAATGCTTGTTATCATCAAAACTAAGAATATTGATCAGAACAAATCTTGTTCTAACAATCTCCCCCTTTTTGATGATGACAAAAACATACATAAATGATATGAATTTGCAATCAGAATATCAGACGGCTAAAGACAATTACACAGCTATAGCATCAACTATCTACCCATTACTAAGATGTTGCCCAAACAGACTAAAATACCCTTCCTCCAAAAAAAACACACTACCAAAAGGATAGATTAGTAATTAACAAATTAAAAAACCAAGTTTGCCATTTGTGTGATTCTTATTGGACAACCTAGAAATATTTTGTACTATCAGCTTTTTCGTTTCACTTTTGTACTTTCATTCAAGTTTTTTATTTTCCCTCCCTACAATATACCCACTCCATTCTCTGCAGAACTTACATTCAGCTTTGGTAACCACACAACACAGAAGAACTTTAGGCGTTCAAAACTTAGTCTTTCTTCCTCCTTTCCCTGTTCATCGTTTGTTAACCAGCAGGTATGATTAGCACCCATTAATCTGTTTTTTTCTCATTTTCCTTTCGAGTACTCACGGACAACCCATTTTCGTTTTCTTTTTCTTTTTTATTTGTTGTTGTTGTTCCACTAAACACCACACGATTCTTAAGGCCGTTTAAGAGTGGAAAGAAAAGCATTGGGCGTTTTTGATTTTATTTGGGAGCCTCAGGAAGATGACTGTTTGTTGTCTCTTACATGGGCGTTTTTGATTTTATTTGTTGTCTCTTACAACTTTACCGATTATTTTCTGTTTAAAGTAGTGTTGTTTTTTTCAGACTTTGCATTTGTTAATATATTCTTTCCATCTTTTGTAGATAACATGTCAAGAGCTCCCATTTTCATTAAAGATCTTCTTAAGGGAAACCAGGTTTGGAAAATGCACGTTCGAGTTGTTGATATGTGGGTTGTTATTGAGAAAAATGGAGCAAAACACCTTGAAGCCGTTATTCAGGATGCAAAGGTTGAGTTTTTCCTATTTTTTTGTCCTTTGGTGAACATTTACTTTGCATTTGCCCATTTCTGTACATTGAAATCGATATGCGCTTATATAGTATGATGTTTTAATCATCATTTCGCAGGGTGATAGGATTCACGTCGTCACACGGGGAAAAGACTTACAAGATTGGGTTGAGGTTGTCAAGGAGCATGAGACTTACTACCTTTACAATGGAGAGCCAGTTGAGAACGATGGGCCTTTCAAGGTGTGTTTTAATCCACTCAAACTCATTTTCAGTGGAGGGACTACAATGACGAAGGTGGCAATACCTGAAATTCCTACTCACAGCTACAGTTTTATGCCTATTGGGAGCTTTCTCAATGGAGATTTCAAACATGACCACTTATATGGTACGATCTCGCTTTCACCGCATTAAGTTTCACCATAATTAAGTTTCATACATGGATCTTTCTATACTGTACCCTGCAGATGTTATTGGCGTATTACAAGATGTTTTGAAGACCCAGACTGGAGGTGGTGGTAGGAAATCTTGTGTCAATGTATCCATACGTGATGCCGAAGGCAACGTCATTGAGCTTGCCTTATGGGAAGATTACGGCAAACAGTTCATCAACTACACTACCCCTAACAACTTTGCTGGTCCTACTATAATTGTATTGACACATGCATGGTGCAAGCCAAACACAGGTTTTCCTACTATATGTTCATTTTCTTATTATATGTTCATTTTCTTATTATATGTTCATTTGCTGGGTCTGTAATTTATCATATTAACCATTGAGAACATATGCACATTTTGGTGGATTAGAATACCAAATAGCATAATCCAGAAACTATTCAAATCATTGGACAAACTCAAAATAGCTAAATTTCTCATTATGCTATGTATGTTTGTTAATTATGATGCATCTGTTTTTTTGGTATGTTAGTATTTACTTGATACACTATACATTTCAGTGTCGGGATTACCGTGTCTTTCCAACGCATGGAGCGGGTCTAAACTTCACATCAACATGGAACATCCACAAGTGGAAGAATTCAAAGCTAGGTAACAGCATCTTAATCTTAAACTAATAAAAAAATTTAAAGTTTATATTATGAATATATGTTTCACTAATTTGATGTTTAAATTTTAGTTTTGGTGCCAACTTACCTGCCCCATCCCAATCATTGACTGCTGATTCATCTGTTCAATCTGCTAACAATTTCTGGACGAAATTGTCCGAGGTGAAGAGTATCCGTGCGGTATCTGAATTCGGAAGGGTATGCCTACTTTTATATTATTGTATATTCATTCTATTTGGAATATAATCTAATTACAATGCAAACTCTAATTTCCTAAATCAACTGTGCTTTGTATACACTTTCACCCAATAGGACTGTTTTGCAACAACCATAGGGACTACCACTGGATTTAATCCCTCCAGGTTTGGATGGTATTTTGAATCTTCTGGAAATAACGATGCTGAACGCGTTACCAAGTGAGCTCCAAATCTTACCTTCCATTTAAGATTTAATCTTTCTATAGTTGCCTTGATTAAAAACTGATTTGAACCTTTTATTCATAGATTCAAACTTGAGGTGGAGGTGGAATATGATAACCATAAGGGAATCTTTGTTTTTTGGGATAAGGATTGTATCCCTTTTACTAAGTTGACTGCTCAGGAAATAAGAGAAATTATGAAGAAGGTGAGTCTACTAAGGAATTTGGGAGGTCTTATTTCATATCATTAATATAATTTTATATCATTAATATAATAATTCATGTGTATTATTTCTTGGTTGTTGACCATAGGCTGGAGAGGACAATCCTAAGATATGGCCTACTCACCTCGATGTTCTCTTGAATAGACAAATGGTCTTCCGTATCAAGTATCAATCACAATTCAGACGGTTCTCCATCGTGAAAATACTCAACGAGGATGGCCTTTACAAAAAGTTTGATGACTACCTCACACCAGTTGAAGTAAGCATCATCTTCTTAACGCATGTTTTTGGTCATTCTTAACACTTATTAGTTGTAAACAAATACCGTTTATGTTTTTATATAGGGAGATAATGCTGCTGTAATGGATGTGGAAACAGAGTCTCCAGCTCTTATACCAAATCAAGTATGTACATGCAGCCTTTCATTTTTTTGAATATTGACTATATTCAATATTATAAGGATGTATCCCAAAACATTGCTCCTTCGTAACAGATTTTATATGTTTCATGTAGCTCACACAAACTTGCGAACCGTCAATTGTTGCTGAACCAGATTCGATTGCTACACATACTGGGAGTCCTTCTGCAAGTTGCAGCAGTACTCCTGCCAAGAGGGATATTATGTCAACCTCAATTGACAACTTGATTCAGTTTGAAGAACTCACTCCTAAACAATCAGCCACTAAGGGAACCAAAGGAAAGAAGACCAAGCAATTCAAAAAGGATTAATATGGTGGGTTTATTTCAGCTATGAATCTCTTCTTATGGTGCTTAATCTAGCATATGAACCCTTTTGTAAGGATATCTAACAACTATTTTGTGCTCATTTTGTTGGCCAATTTCATCAAGAACTTGAAAATGCCATGTCTAATGTACTTTAACTCTTAAACTCATCGTTAAGATACTTTTGTAATGAATCTTAAATGTTTAAGTCCCCTATATTAACTACTGTTTTATTCCATCATATCAGCTCCGATTATATATTGTCTAATGTACTTGAAATCTAATGTCTGTTCTTTCAAGATTTCAAGTAATATATATTGCCATATGGATAGTAGATACATGTAGTAGGTTAGTGAGGAACACATGCAGCAGATATGCAACAATTTTAACACTTAGCTTGCTATATCACCTAACAGCACTCTGATATTTAACAGCACCATGCCCAATTGAAAATGCAAGGAATCCATATATTTATTATTTTGAGTGCATGCTAAAACCAATACAATTTTCAATCAAAGCATTTCACTTGAAACTTGAAAAACAGTTTTTATCATGGACCACACGCCAAATATCTTTCTGCTGTGAGAAAATATTAGTACACATGTATGTTGGAAATATAAGTCTACATGCTTATTTCTTAATGCTATAAAGGAGCTGACAGTGATGCTGCAATTGGAGTTTTAAGAAGTATCAAACCGTGGAATCAAATGATGGTTGTTAACAATTAACCTACCATTTTGAAACAAATGATAGTTGCTAATTATCCACCATGTAATTCTGTTTATGTTAGTAAAATGAATTGTGCTGATTTTTTATTGTATGAATCTTCTGTATTTTTTCAAGGTATGAGTATGCTCATTATACATGTTAAAGAATGTTGGAAAATGACTGAGTATGCTCATTTTGTCTGCCATACACCTTGATAGTCGTGTACAGTATTGTCACTTCCCAGCACAAGCTAATCATATTTTATACTCAATATCCATTACTTAAGCTACAAATTTTATTATAATGTGTTGAGATTACAAGAATAAAAGGAAAGTTAGTGACTAAAACTGGTAGGAAATTTTGTTGCTTCATACTTAGATACCATGATCAAATAATGTTCTGCTAAATAATTAAAATGGTAATTGACAAAATACTCAAACTATCTTCCTATAGTGTAAAGTTAAATACAAATCTGTTAAACACTCAAACAACAATTTTGTTAAATATTTTTCTGTTATTTCAATCGGATTCAATGGGAATATCTTTTCAGATTTGTATATTTATTGTTTAAATCATGTTTAGTTAATTCTTCCAAGTTTCTCTAACTTTTCCTTTCAATCCTGATTTCTGGGAAACCGAACAGGGTGTAGGTTTGGACAGCTTTGCATCAGCTTGGATGATCAGGTGTATCTCTCACCAAATCTGCCGGTTTTCAACTTTACCTATTGTGTAAACCAGGCTGTCACAATTTTCTTTCATTGGAAACAACATCCAGTGATATTAGGATTGCAGATTTCTGGCACATCTATGCTGCTTCATAGTACAAGGGCCATGATTATGGGAAACACTTTAGCTTAAAGTCACTTCAACCTTAAATGCATGGGGCTTTGCAATACGGTAAGTCAATTTTTTATACTTTCAATTTTACTTTTTCAATTGCCATTTTTATGTTTAGTCTGTTTAAATGTTACAATTCTTGAGGTCTATGGCACACATGTAGACTTTTAGATACAAACAAATTTCACTTTTGCAACAGCTAAATCATTTTATATTTTTACTTGACATTTTCAGCTAAAGATTTGACAGTCCTATATGCTACACTTTGATATCTTTTAAAATCTATACATGGCCTTTGTACAAAACGTGTCAGTAGATGTGTATTAAAATTGCACTTTGATTTCATTATAAATTTGACAGTCCTATATGCTACCCTTTGATCCACTTTGATTTCATTATATTTTTGAAACAAGTTTTTTAGATTGTTGATTATAGATAAAGATTTCATTTAAAATTAAAAAATAGATGTGTTCACGAAAATCAACATAACTTAGGCAATGTGAAACTTTTAATGAATAACTCATTTACCTAACATACCTTGAACAATAAAAATAATGGCTCTGAATTATGGGATGCATGTGTTGCAAGTGTGGACATATCTCCCATATTTTTAACAACATACATAGAGATTTTCAGGTAAACCATCTTCATTGTTGTTAAAATCTGAAAATCAATGGAAACTATAAAACATATATACTCTTCCTGTCAATATTAATGTCTTGGATGCACTACAGTTGAGATTATAGTAAAACATAAACATAGGTGCTTCCCTTATAAACAAAGAAGCTAAGCTTGATAGAGGAATACCTTATGCTGGTTTATTATGTTGTAAAAAAATAAGTTGTGGGGGGCCTGGGTTACTCACCTTAGTTTGAATGCTCTACAAAGGCTTGGCCTCAAGTTATTCTGTGAAATCATTCCAACCTGTTATTGAAACATGTTTTACTTACCTCTCATTATGGTCATTTTATAATAATCTGAAAGAAGAGACAACTTTCAATTAATTCAGTTGGTGGGACTCATTTATTTTGAGCAACTACCAAGTTATATTTCTTGATGGCATGAACTTTAATCGTTTTTAACAAACCAAACTTTACACTCTGCTATTGGTTCATTAAATTTATAGTAAATGGCATTGGTTGGTGTACAGATAATAGTTATGTTGGGTGTTGTATGTCTAAATGGCATTGGTTCATTTGTCTTTTAATTACACCTACTAACTGAATTCATTGGAATTTTGCTTGATTGTGTTAGGTTTAGGGTGTTGCCAACTATGGACCCTTTTGACAGAAAACTTGACGAGAAAAAGGCACGGTCAAAAAGATCGTTGATTTTGAAAGAGAATCGTTCCAAACGTCAAAAAGGTAATCCTGAACAACTACAACCTGCTGATACCGTGATGAATACTCCAATGACAAATACACCGAGGCAGCCTTTGCTCGATTTGACCGCATCATTTAATAACATTAATAACAACGCTCAAACAACTGGAACGCCTGTTTTCTTAAGTCCACGTTTCGAAGGTTCAGAACCTAGCATATCAAGACACCAGTTTAATACAAATTTCAGGTCCTGCCAGTTGGAAACTTTGGGAAGAAATCTATTTTCCAATTTTGCATCCAGTTCTAATACGAAGGAAAATGATGTACTTTTTCCTTCCTCTACTGTTGAACCATCGCCTGAACAAGAAAACATCGTCATTGAGGCTGGAAGTTCGTCGAATATATCCACGTTAGTTTCTTCTATTGACTTCTTTTGAACAACTTTAATTATTTTGTAAACATAGTTGATGAGCCAAACTCAAATGGGAGGTAGTGCCCCATTTCACATTAACTTGTGTGTCAAGTAAAGTTTGATCCAAATAACTCAAGGTTCGTATAACAAACGTTATCCTCTAGAAACTGTGATATAGGCTGGACACATATATAACCATTTAACCATTTACTAAGCTTTTTGCATATATAACCATTTACTAAGTTTTTACATATATAGCAATTATTATACATACTTTTGATCTAGCAAGTCATGGCTTTAATTCTCAACAGAGCTACAACAACTAACGGACCAGGTCGGGGTAGGCCCAAGAATCAATATGGAATCCCAAATATGGCAAGGAACTTGACCAGACAGTTTGCTATACCAGCAGCCGATGGTAATGCCACGCCGAATCTGTATCTCGGGACGAACACACAAAATAGGTACAACAATCTGAAAACAGCCCTGAGCAACATTTTTTTATTTTATCAGGAGTCCAAATTTGATTATAGAATTAATTGTTGGACATTATTATAATAGTTTTGTGGTATATAGTTTTATAGGACCATATTTAAGTGATACTATAGTTAAGAAAAATTGGACCATTTTTATAAGATCTCCTATTTTTCTATAACTCTGTCTGACTTAAAAATGAATAACTGTTATGTGTACACCAACCAATGCCATTTGATTAAATATTTGGTTGTAAATAAGTTTGTGTATAGTTGTAAATTGATTTTTGATTTAGAATTGTCAATGATAGTTTATGGACTAAACCGACAAGTTATTTTGATCGTTCAAATTGTAGAATCTAAAATACACCAATAAAATAGAAAAACTACTTTGTTTGTTTGTTCAAAGATCACATGTTTATGTACTACATGCTAGATGTAAAACTGTTGACTATTGTATCAGGGTACATATGAAATAGTTGTTTCATTTCATTAGTTTGCTTTCTCATAAACATCTTAAATATGTCCACCTACAAACAAGGCCAATATCAAAGGTTTACTAAAGAGGAGTTGTACTAATCAAAATGATCATCCCACTAAGTGCTCATAGTCTTTCTTTTAGCATGTCGAATATTTGCATCCAAATACATATAATTTACAGTAGAAATTATTATACTATACTAGAAAGAGTGCATATCATATTATACAGTCAACTTCTCGATGAATTGTCTTTGTTAGTGCATCGATATATTGAAAATGGCATTGAAAGTATGGATTAGGTGTTATAGTATTAGGTGACTACATCATTACAATAGAGTCCAGAGGGTTTTTAATGCACTTAGTGGTTCTTATTGAAACCACTATAACTGTTAGTTTACCAGTGAAATTGCCTCTATGGATAATTAATAAGTGCCAACCTCATGAATACATTGTTATAAACAGGTCTGCAACAGTTCCCAAGCGATCTAGAGGGAGGCCGAGAAAACAATTGCCCGATTCATTCTTGCAATCGGGAGGAAACAGGCTGCTCAATATCCATACCATAAATATGGGGCAGTCTACTGCAACTTTTACACCCCTTGCAAGGTACTAATCATCATGTACTTTATTTAATACATATATGACTGTATAATAATCACTTATAAGACTTTTATGAACTGCAGGAATGTGTTTACAACATCAGCACCTGGAGTTGACATAGCTATAAATAGAAACCAGTCTGTTAATGAAGGCAATGTGTCGTCGTTGTCACAATCCACAAACAACCACAATCGTAGAACGGAGACAACATGTCCGATTTTTACACCTACAGTCAACATGGATTTTAATAGCGACTCTGACAATGATAGTGACTACGACCCTTTTGCAGGTATGTTTAATACTACATTCGGTCACTCAAAAGTATTATCATAAAACATATTTTGAAAGTACATTTCTATTTGAAATACATATCTAAATAATACCTCAAAAGAAGATAATGTATAATTAACTGTGTTTGTTGATAACAGCCTACCTATCCGAAGATGATAACTGTTCGGAGTCAGACGAATATGAAGCACCTTTTTCAATAAACTACAACGCGGGGGGGTATTCAGAAGGTCAGCTTTTTTCACTAGAACATTTAGTTTCCAGCTAACACTATTTTGCCACGAAATTGTTCC